>NW_027363021.1:767500-1032500 GCF_046119375.1 Phyllobates terribilis | reverse complement strand
TCTTCTGGGCTCAGACCCACAATGCCGTGACTCTCGGCCAGTGTACATAAGGAGAAAGTGGGAAAAGTCTCCAATAAAAAATAATTCTCACTTTATTGGTGCAAAATATTAAAATATATAAAAGTCCATGATAGCGGAGATGCAATCTCGACGCGTTTCTGGTTACGCCCTTAGTCAGTGATCCTGTTGTCATGACAACCCGCGCCTCCAGGTATCCCAGCGACGGTGGCCTGCTTAGACCAAGCTAGGAGCATGGTCTCAGAGGCTTCTATCACTGTAACACTGACAGGTAGAATTCATTGCAATGCTTTATAACAGCGATTATACTAATAAAAGCTAGTCCCATAGAGGGACTAAATGAAAAAGTAAAAAAAAGAATGTGAAAAAATATAAAAAAAAAAACCTAATCAAAAAATAAACAAAAAAAAATGAAAATAATGTTATATCAATAAATGGGTAAATTCATATAAAAACTAAAATAAACCAAAAAGGTCCACATATTTGTTATCATCACGTCCACGGCCTATAAAAAGGTCACACTACTTAACGCCTTCAGTGAACATTGTAAAAAAAAAACTATTCTTTTTCATCTTACCACCAAACAAAGAGTGGAATAAAACACGATGAAAAAGTCTAATGGAAATAAAAATGGTATAGCTGAAAACTAGTGACGAGCGAGCACTAAAATGCTCGGGTGCTCGCTGCTCGAGTCAAGCAAATTGGAATACTCGGCTGCTCGGTCCAAGTAACGAGCCCAATGTAAGTCTATGGGAAACTCCAGCATTCTTTCGGCGCCCCCCCCCCCCTGGCGGTCTGCAGAGGGCCTAAAAATTGCCCAAATCGATGGGAACAGTACTCAAATGACATGGGAACAGCATGGGGAAGACTCCTGGAAGCATTTCTGACTCCCAGGTCAATGATGTCAACAATGTTTGGTATTACGCCACTTTTACGGACTCACAATAAAACATACAAAAACTAAACCAAAATGGATTTTCCTGGGAAATATGTTAACCACTTCGCACCAGAGCCTGTTTTTGCCTTCGTGACCGGGCCAATTTTTTCAATTCTGACCACTGTCACTTTATGAAGCAATTACTCTGGAACGCTTCAACGGATCCCCCTGATTCTGAGATTGTTTTTTCGTGACATATTGTACTTCATGATAGTGGTAAAATTTCTTTGATATCACATGCGTTTATTTGTGAAAAAATCGGAAATTTGGCGAAAATTTTGAAAATTTTGCAATTTTCAAACTTTGAATTTTTAAGCCCTTAAATCAGAGAAATATGTCACACAAAATACTTAATAAATAACATTTCCCACATGTCTACTTTACATCAGCACAATTTTGGAACCAAAATTTTTTTTTGTTAGGGAGCTATAAGGGTTAAAAGTTGACCAGCGATTTCTCATTTTTCCAACAAAATTTACAAAAACATTTTTTTAGGGACCACATCATATTTGAAGTCACTTTGAGGGGTCTTTATGACAGAAAATACCCAAAAGTGACACCGTTCTAAAAACTGCACCCCTCAAGGTGCTCAAAACCACATTCAAGAACTTTATTAACCCTTCAGGTGCTTCACAGAAATTTTTGGAATGTGGAAGAAAAAAATTAACATTTAACTTTTTTCACAAAAATGTTACTTTAGACCCAATTTTTTTTATTTTCACAGGGGTAACAGGAAAAAAATGGACCCCAAAATTTTTTGTGCAATTTCTCTTGAGCGTGCTGATACCCCATATGTGAGGGAAAACCACTGTTTGGGCGCACGGCAGGGCTCGGAAAGGAAGGAGCGCCATTAGACTTTTTGAATGTAAAATTTGTCTGAATAATTAGCAGACGCCATGTTGCGTTTGGAGAGCTCCTGATGTGCCTAAACAGTGGAAACCCCCCACAAGTGACACCATTTTGGAAACTAGACCCCTTAGGGAACTTATCTAGATGTGTGGTGAGCACCTTGAACCCCAAGGTGCTTCACAGAAGTTTATAATATTGAGCTGTAAAAATAAAATTTTCACATTTTTCCCACAAAACCGTTTTTCATCCCTTAATTTTGCATTATCATAAGGGTAATAGGATAAATTGCACCATGAAATTTGTTGTGCAATTTCTCCTGAACACGCTGATACCCCATATGCGGAGGCAAATTACTGTTTGGGCGCATGGCAGGGTTTGAAAGGGAAGGAGCGCCATTTGACTTTTTGAATGTAAAATTTGTTTGAATAATTAGCAGACGCCATGTCGCATTTGGGGAGCCCCTAATGTGACTAAACAGTGGAAACCCCCCACAAGTGACACCATTTTGGAAACTAGACCCCTTAGGGAACTTATCTAGATGTGTGGTGAGCACCTCGCACCCCCAGCTGCTTCACAGAAGTTTATAATATTGAGCCGTAAAAATAAAATTTTCACATTTTTCCCACAAAACCGTTTTTCATCCCTTAATTTTGCATTATCATAAGGGTAATAGGATAAATTGCACCATGAAATTTGTTGTGCAATTTCTCCTGAACACGCTGATACCCCATATGTGGAGGCAAATTACTGTTTGGGCGCATGGCAGGGTTTGAAAGGGAAGGAGCGCCATTTGACTTTTTGAATGTAAAATTTGTTTGAATAATTAGCAGACGCCATGTCGCATTTGGGGAGCCCCTAATGTGACTAAACAGTGGAAACCCCCCACAAGTGCCACCATTTTGGAAACTAGACCCCTTAGGGAACTTATCTAGATGTGTGGTGAGCACCTCGCACCCCCAGCTGCTTCACAGAAGTTTATAATATTGAGCCGTAAAAATAAAATTTTCACATTTTTCCCACAAAAAATCTTTTTCATTCTCTAATTTTGTATTATCATAAGGGTAACAGGATAAATTGCACCATGAAGTTTGTTGTGCAATTTCTCCTGAACACGCCGATACCCCATATGTGAGGGAAAACCACTGTTTGGGCGCACGGCAGGGTTTGAAAGGGAAGGAGCGCCATTTGACTTTTTGAATGTAAAATTTATTTGAATAATTAGCGGACGCCATGTCACATTTGTGGAGCCCCTAATGTGTCTAAACAGCGGAAACCCCCCACAAGTGCCACCATTTTGGAAACTAGACCCCTTAGGGAACTTATCTAGATGTGTGGTGAGCACCTTGCACCCCCAGCTGCTTCACAGAAGTTTATAATATTGAGCCGTGAAAATAAAATTTTCACATTTTTCCCATAAAAAATGTTTTTCATCCCCTAATTTTGCATTATCATAAGGATAACCGGAGAAATTGCACCATGAAATTTGTTGTACAATTTCTCCTGAGTACGCCGATACCCCATATGTGGGGGAAAACCACTGCTTTGGTGTACGGCAGGGTTCGGAAGAGAAAGGAGCGCTATGTTGGCTGGGATAGGCAGCAGACACCATGTCACATTTGAAGAGTCGCTGACATGCCAAAACAGCAGAAACCTCCACAAATGACCCCATTTTGTAAACTACACCTCTCAAGGAATTCATCTAGGGAAGTAGTGAGTATTTTTTAATTTTTAAATTTATACCATTGGGCAGTGAAGAAAACATAATTGTATTTTTACCACAAAAAAATGTTTTACCCTCAGATTTTACATTTTCACACAGGGCAATGGGTAAAAATGGTGCCGAAATGCGTCACACAATTTCTTCTAAAAGTGTCAATACCCCATATGTGGCTGTATCGTACCGCTTAGCCATACGGTGAGATCTGGGGGGGACGGAGTGCTATTTGACAATTGGAGAACAAATTATTGTAGAATAGGCATTTGGATTTGGGAGCACAAAATTTTCTGAATTTCTTTTGGGGGGCAAGGGTCATTTTGCTTTTCCAGAGCCTTTCTACTACCAGTAACTTGGAAGTCCCTTATATTTTTAACAGATGACGGACCTGAGTGGGGACTAGCTTTTTTTGAGGACTGAGTTGAAGCTTTTATTGGGAACATTTTACGTAACATTTATCCGGCGCTCTAGGCTGAGCACTTACATCGGGGTTTCCATCTAAATTTCCAAGTGATGTAATTCAGATGAAACCCCTGCAGGATCCATTCACTGTAATGAGGCAGCAGAGTTACTCTGGACACCGTCTGGCCTCTGTGTAGCGGTGTCCTTTTTTTCAGAAGTGCACAAAACTGTGGCCAACCGCACTTTTATGCACGCCTAAAACAAATGACACCGTGGGATCCCAGGCTAGACGGCGTCCACAGTGGCCTATATCTGTCTCATTACAGGGAATCTTCCGTCATGGGTTCCGGCTGAATCATGTATTTCAGAGATTTACACGGAAACCCTGGTGTAAGTGCTCAGCGCAGAGCACAGGATAAATGTGGGCAGAGCCTTACTGGGATCTTTGGGGACATAATAAACAAATCAGTAGCAGGTGAAGAATTGGTTTTATTTATTTTTTACGCCGTTCCTAGTGTGATATAACTGATTAGATTACTTTATTCTTCGGGTCGGTGTGATTACAGAGATACCAGATTGATATCGGGTTTTTATGATTGACAGCTGTCACACACTAAAAGACGCTTTTTTTGCAAAATCTAGTTTTTGCATCACCATATTTTGAGAGCTATAATTTTTCCATATTTCGGCCGACAGAGTCATGTGACGGCTTGTTTTTTGCGGGACGAGTTGACATTTTTATTGGTACCATTTTTGGGGACGTGACATTTTTTGATCGCTTTCTATTCCGTTTTTTGGGAGGTAAAATTAACAAAAACAAACAATTCAGGAATTGTTTTTTGAGGTTTTTTTTTATGCCGTTCTGCGTGTGGTAAAAGTGATCAGGCAGCGTTATTCTTCGGGTCAGTACGTTTACAGCGATACTACACTTACTGTATTTTTTTTATGTTTTGGCGTTTTTACACAATAAAACTATTTTATAGAAAAAAATATTTTTTTTGCATTGCTTTATTCTGAGCGCTATAACTTTTTTATTTTTCGGCTGATGGAGCTGTATGGTGGCTTTTTTTTGCGTAACAAGATGACGTTTTCAGTGGTACCATTTTTATTTCTATTTTGTTTTTTGATCGCATTTTTTTCCACTTTTTGTTTGGCAATATGATGAAAAAGCATATTTTTTTGCTCCGTTTTTTATTTATTTTTATTACGGTGTGCACAGAAGGAGTTAATTAGTGTGACAGTTTTATAGCTCGGGTTGTTTCGGACGCGGCGATACCAAATATGTGTACTTTTTTTGGTTTTGTAAAAATATACGGATTTATTGGTTTAATATTTTATTTATTTATTTTTATTTATTTTGTGATTTTTTTATTAATAGTTTAAAAACTTTTTTTTTTACTTTTTTTCACATTTTTTCTTAGTCCCTGTATGGGACATTAATTTTTATTTTTCTGATCTCTGATCTCATGTAATGTAATAGACATATATTACATTACATGAGATCTTCCCTGACTGTTTCAGTCAGAGTCTCCTGTCTGGCTACAGCTGCAGCTGAGCCAGACAGGACACCATATATGGCAGAGCTGGAGGCGGTCATGTGACCTCCAGCTGCCATAGCAACCCCAGGTCCTGGAAGGACACGGAGGTCTTCGGAGAGGTAAGTTGACGACCCCCTCTCCTCCTGCTGTCTCCTATATGCCGTGATCACTATAGATGTCACATGCTGTGACTGCAAGGGCTGCCAAAATTTGGGAAAAACCCCACTAACAATTTAAAGACACATAGAGCTGGGCCACAGTAATGACATGTTCCCATTAGAAAGGATAAGGATCTGCTATACAGTTATAGGGTATGCAGTGAGTCCAACAGCTGCCAAAATTTAGGAAAAACCCCACTAACAATTTAAAGACACATAGAGCTGGGCACAGTAACGATGTTACACTCGCGGCCTGACTGTCTGGCGTGAGTGTGATTAGTGGTCCCACTGTACCATGAACCGAGGAGTGCCTGGAGGGGCGCAACTAAGTATCTACCCGATCCGACCAAGGTCGCACAGCGGCTAACGACTCCGTGAACCAAGGAGGAACCGAGCAGAGGGACCAGGTGCTACACCAGGTTAGACCCCGGTCACAGCTGTTGACCCACACCGGGGAATGCAGGAACAGGCAGGCCAGGCTGGCATACAGACAGGTGGGTATAGGCAAGCACGGCTGGTATGCAGACAGGGGGGGTACTGGCAAGCACGGTTGGTGTACAGACAGGGAAATACTGGCAAGCACAGCTGGAGTGCAAACAGGCAGGTACTAGCAGGTTGGAGCGCAAGCAGGATAGACTCCAATACAGACTGGGAGACAGAGACAAAGCAGCAGATGCGGTAGACAAGCTGGGCAGAGCAAAACCCGCAGATGCGGTAGACAAGCCGAGCAGAGCAAAAAAACGCAGAAGCGGTAGACAAGCAAAGCAGAGCAGAAACCAGCAACCGCGGTGAACAAGCAGAGCAGAGCTAAAACCGCTGGTGCGGTATACAAGACAGAGCAGAAAGGAACCGCTGGAGCGGTGAACAAGGCAGAGCAGAGGGGAACCGCCGGAGCGGTGGGCAAGGCAGAGCAGAGGGGAACCGCCGGAGCGGTGGGCAATTAAGAGCAGAGCGAAACCGCACGTACAGTGAACAAGACAGAAAGGACAGAGCCCTGTTCCCATGGAACAGACTGGAAAATACAGAAAGATACCAAAGAAGGCAAAGGGAACAAGCAGAACCAGATACACACAAGGTACTTCCTATGAAGTAGCGAGTGGACACAAAACTCACAAACAGAAGTACAGAGACAACGAGTTGGAGCTAGGTGCTGGTTCAGACACTGCAGAAAAAGGACAGAGACAAAACAGGTAACAGGTTAGGAGACAGTTCAGACAGGAACTGTTACTGCAACGAAATACAGAAACGAGCCTAGGTATAGCCAAGTGCTGGTTCAGACACTGCAGAAAAAGGGAGGAAATGGACATAGAGACAAAACAGATAAGAGGCTAGGAGACAGTTCAGACAGGAACTGTTACTGCAGCGAATTACAGGAATGAGCCTGGGTATAAGGCCCCCAGAGGCAGAAACAGACTAGAAGTCACAGATAACAGGTCTGGGAATGCAGCCCCCAGAGTGGCGAGACAGACAGAAATAGAACTGGACCTGGCAACTTCAGAGAAAAGCACACACTGAATGTTAGTGTTGCTCAGGCACCTCCTACTGGGTGGAGGGGGTTTAAATATCCAGAGACTCACAGCAAAAGGCTAGAGACGCAATAGAGGTGCACCACAGCAGCTATAAGAATCAGGAAGTAACCGGGCCGCCACCCTAAGCAGTCAGTCAAGAGACATGCACACAGCAAGAATCTGGAGCACGGTTTACAGGCTGGACTGACAGGTAAGATTGTGGTCTTGCATAGTGGGAGGTGGTGCACTATGCAAGCACGCCGCAGTGAGTCCAACGGCTGCCAAAATTTAGAAAAAACCCAATTAACAATTTAAAGACACATGGAGCTGGGCTACAGTAATGAGTACGACATGTTCCCATTAAAAAAGAGTTGGTCTCCCATACTATTTGCCTATGCAGTGAATGCAACGGCTGCCAAAAATTACGAGGCACTCCAATGACCTTGCAAGAGATGTAGAGGTTGGAGGGCCTCCTGATAACAATTTTCCCATTATTAGGAAGTGGGTCTCCCATACTGTTTGCCTCCACTGCCCCTTGCAAGAGACGTAGATATGGTGATATGGTAGATATGGTAGTGATATGGAGGAGGATGTGAAGGATGAGGAGAAGGTGGAGGACAAGAACAAATAGACAAAATCAGGAAGCTTATACCCATGTCTGGGTGTGAAGACAGAGGTGCATGGGAATACAGTTAGACCTCCCAAAAATAAGACACTGTATTTGAGTTTATGTTACGCTGCTATCATTCAGTGGTAGAGAGAAAGAAATTAGAATCAGACTTAGAATTGCCACTATTATGTAACTAAGTAATATATGGTATATCCACATTTATCATTATTGCAATCTTCTAGTCGGATTATATAGGGGCCATCGTTAACATATAGCAAAAAGAAGGAGTGCAAAGCACAAACAACGATAATAGCCCAATTGTTAGAAAAATACAAAAATACTTTATTGAATATTAAACATCAGAGAATCTGGGGAGACGATAAATACACATAAATCCACATATAGTTGCATAGATCAATACACAATTGCATAAAAGCATTAAAATCAAGCACTACATCACACGAAGTGTGGCTATTACATGGAAGGTGTCCGTTATTTAAAGTAAATTGAAATGGACAAAATGCTGCGCTATATGAATCAAATATACATACGAACATTTATGTTCAGTCAGGAAGAGCAGCATCATCACCATGAACCGATGGTCACATTCCCTATCACCACAATATATAGATGGATACAAGTCAAAAAAGTTTTTTTTTACCTCTGTAGGGGGAAAAGAGCACACTCCATGTGTGTATCCCCAACGCGCGTTTCGGCGCTATGTGCCTTTCTCAAGGGGACTGCTCAAGTATCACAGATGGTCATTTAAATAGTGTCTTGCGTAAACACCGCGAGACGCTGGGGGTGGATGATACTAATCATGTGACTTGTCACCATGTGAACCACAACGCTACCCAGAGATGCCTCGCAACGGACCAGAAGTGACGCAGAGAGCATCGCCGTTACCCAGACACCGGACTCCGACGGCATCGCGGCTGATAGCCCATGGATGCCGAAGGGAAAACAGCGTGTGGGGACGACGATGCCCCTGCGTGCATGGTCCAGGTATACATAACACATATGTATGCAACGTCACCCGTTTGAACAGAGGCGGGACCACCCCCATGCAGACTAGGACTAAACTACGACAAGGGAAACATAACATTAACGCACACACTGCATATAATTGCCAAAAATCAATACACTTATAATGGAGAACACATAGATGATGAAGAACAAAAAAATGCATCTTTAACCCCTTTAAAGCCCATGACGTACTAATACGCGTCTGTGCCCTGGGATTTAAGAGCCTGACCCATATTAGTACGTCATAGCGATAGCGCGCGCACAGAGGTTGTGCGGGCGTGATCGCCGCCGGGTGTCAGCTGATTGTCACAGCTGACACCCGGTACTATGTGCAGGGAGCGGTCCCGCACCGCCCCCAGCACATTAACCCCTGCAATGCTGCGATCGAAGTCGATCACAGCATTGCGGAGGCAAGGGGAGGTGATCGGTATACTCACCTCCTCTTCCGGCCTCCAGCGCTGTCTGCCGCGGCTTCCCGGGTGTTGCCATGACGACCCGATGTCGTCATGACAACATCCGGGTCACCAGACAGCAGGAAGATTGTTTGGACATGCGCAGTGCATCATCAAACTATCTTCTCCCTGTCCAGCGCTGACTGCCTGCACGGCACAGGGATGGTGCTCCATCCCTATGCTGTGCAGGCGATCAGAATAAAAAAAGTGAAAGTCCCACAGTGGGACAAAGTAAAAAAGTGTAAAAACTCCCAGAAAGTGAAAAAAAAAGAAAAAAATAATAATCCACTAAAAATAAAAATATAATGTACCCATCAATAAATATTATTATGAAAAAAAACAAAAAAAAAACAATAAAAGTACACATATTTGGTATCGCCGCGTCTGTAACGACCAGGCCTATAAAACTGTTCCACTAGTTAACCCCTTCAGTGAACACGGTAAAAAAATAAAAATAAAAAACAAAGCAAAAAACAATGCTTTATCATCATACCGCCAAACAAAAAATGGAATAACACGCGATCAAAAAGACGAATATAAATAAAAATGGTACCGCTAAAAACGTCATCTTGTCCCGCAAAAAACAAGCCGCCATACAGCTCCATCATCCGAAAATTCAAAAAGCTACAGCTCTCAGAATAAAGCGATGCAAAAAAATAATTTTTTCTATAAAATAGCTTTTATTGTGTAAAAACGCCAAAACATAAAAAACAATATAAATGTGGTACCGCTGTAAACCTACTGACCCGAAGAATAAAGCTACCTTATCAATTTTACCACACCCGGAGCAGAATAAAATAAAACAAAAAAAACAAATCCTGAATTGTTGGTTTTTGTTCATTCTGCCTCCCAAAAGCTGGAATAGAAAGCGATCAAAAAATGTCACATGCCTGAAAATGGCACCAATAACAACGTCAACTCATCCCGCAAAAAACAAGCCGTCACATGACTCTGTCGGCCAAAATATGGCGATGCAAAAACTAGATTTTACAAAATATGTGTTTTTTAGTGTGTGACAGCTGTCAATCATAAAAACCCGATATGATTCTGGTATTGCTGTAATCGCACCGACCCGAAGAATAAAGTCGTCTAATCACTTATACCGCACGAGGAACGGCGTAAAAAATAAACGCTAGGGCTGGGGATGTTTTTTTTTTTTTCAAAAGTAAAAAAAAAAAAACAAAAAAAAAAAAAAAGAAGATGACGATATGGCGACTAGTGTTGAACGCAAGTGCTCGCTACTTGAGTTTGCATCGGTTGCTCGGGTATGCACTGAGTATTGCGGGTGCTCGAGTCTCCGTCCAATATGCTTCACGGCCAAAAAAACCTCGCGGGGATGGCCTGCCATGCACGAGCGATCCCCGCATGGTTTTTTGGGGTGTCTAATAACCGTGAAACATGCGGGCGGGGACTCGAGCATTTCACTTGAGCACCCGTGATACATGGTGCATACCTGAGTACCCGATGCAAACTCAAGTAGCGAGCACTTGCGCTCAAGAGTAATGACAACTTATTCAATATGATGACCTAATGTTATCAAATTCTGTGTCGTACCTCTGGGTTCCAAATGTTCACTATACCCCTTAATAAAATCCTTGAGGGGTATAGTTTCCAAAATGGCGTCACTTGTGGGGGAGCTTCACAGTTTAGGCACATCAGGGGCTCTCCAAATGCGACATGGTGTCCGCTAACAAATTGAATGGAAAATCAGCTCAAATTGTTAGCGGACACCATGTTGCGTTTGGAGAGCCCGTGTGCCTAAACATTGGAGCTCCCCCACAAGTGACTCCATTTTGGAAACTAGACCACCCAAGGCACCTATCTAGATGCATAGTGAGCACTTGGAACCCCCAGGTGCTTCACAAATTGATTCGTAAAAATTAGAAAGTGGAGAAAAAAAAAACTTTTTCATTTTTACGAATCAATTTGTGAAGCACCTAGGGGTTCCAAGTGCTCACTATGCATCTAGATAGGTGCCTTGGGGGGTCTAGTTTCCAAAATGGGGTCACTTGTGGGGGGTTTCCACTGTTTAGGCACATCAGGGGCTCTCCAAACGCAACATGGCATCCGCTAATTATTCAAGCAAATTTTACAATCAAAAAGTTAAATGGCGCTCCTTCACTTCCGAGCCCTGCCGTGCGCCCAAACAGTGGTTTTTCCCCACATATGGGGTATCTGCGTGCCCAGAGGAAATTGCACAACAAATTTTGGGGTCCTTTTTTTCCTGTTACCCCTGCGAAAATAAAAAAAATTGGGTCTAAAGTAACATTTTTGCGAAAAAAGTTAAATGTTCATTTTTTTTCTTCCACATTCCAAAAATTCATGTGAAGCACCTGAAGGGTTAATAAAGTTCTTGAATGTGGTTTTGAGCACCTTGAGGGGTGCAGTTTTTAGAATGGTGTCACTTTTGGGTATTTTCTGTCATAAAGACCTCTCAAAGTGACTTCAAATGTGATGTGGTCCCTAAAAAAATGGTTTTGTAAATTTTGTTGGAAAAATGAGAAATTGCTGGTCAACTTTTAACCCTTATAGCTCCCTAACAAAAAAAAATTTTGGTTCCAAAATTGTGCTGATGTATAGCAGACATGTGGGAAATGTTATTCATTAACTCTTTTGTGTGACATATCTCTCTGATTTAAGGGCATAAAAATTCAAATTTTGAAAATTGCTAAATTTTCAAAATTTGCCAAATTTCCGTTTTTTTCACAAATAAATGCAAGTGATATCGAAGAAATTTTAACACAATCATGAAGCACAATATGTCACGAAAAAACAATCTCAGAATCAGGGGGATCCGTGGAAGCGTTCCAGAGTAATTACTTCATAAAGTGACAGTGGTCAGAATTGTAAAAATTGACCGGGTCATTAACGTGCAAACCACCCGCGGGGCTTAAGGGCTTAAGTGAAAGAAGAATACAACTTCCCTTTGCCTGTGGGAGAGGTTGGGGTTCTTCTGGCTCAAAAAATAGATTCTCTTTAAAAAACTGTCCGTCCTGCAAGAATGGAGACAGCGGATATAATACAGGACAGGAAAGGTGACTGGTATGATGGAAGGCTCACAGGGGGAAAGTTATAAAGCTGGGGTACATGGGGTAGCGCACCATGCAGCAGATTGAACTATCCTTTTAAAGGCAAAGATACAGCCTATTTCCAAGATCCTACCGCAATATGTAGTAGATCTAATAATAGTAATATTCGAAAATACCTCCAATTAGAAAACAGTATAGTTCTTCTGATTCACTATGTCACTTACCCTATGTGCAGGGCATTGTAGTAGCTTAGGTATCTATGGTCACGACCACTCATAGCGACAGTTGTTAGTGGTCGTAATCATGGATACCTAAACTACTACAATGCAGTGCACATGGGGTAAGCGACATAGCTAATCAGAAGAACAATACTACAATTTTAATTGGAGGTATTTGCTAATATTATTATTACACCTACTACATAGTGGGATAGGATCTTGGAGATGGGAATACCCCTTTTTTTAGGATACAGTTGATGCTTTACAGTCTTCCTAGGTGTATACTTACTAGTTTATCAATGGTGGGAAAATAAGTTACCAATCTGTGCAACACAAAAAAAGAAAAAAAAAAAGCATTGAATCGGTGATTTGCATTTGTATAATAATGTGATAGCAGAGAGGTGCGGGCACCTGTAGCAGGCGGAGAAGCTTTCCACCGCCCCGTGCAGAGGGTTTCCCTCCAGCCACAGCTCTCTCAGCTCCAGGTTGTGGATCAGATCCAGCTCTTCAACTCTGCAAAGCTAAAAAAGAACATGTTCCCGTGACCAGCTACCACCAGAAAACACAGAGATTTGTTTGTTTCTCGCCTTCTTCCAAGAGCCACAAACCATTTTATTGTTCCGTCTATATGGCCTGGGTTTTTTTTCCCCAGGATGAGTATGGGCTTTCTATTCCTCCATTTTTGGGACTTGTAACTTTTTCTGTTGCGGGGGCTGGGTGAGGGTCTTTTTGTATTTTTATTCATACCATTTTCATCGATTGTTTTTTATTCCATTTTTGAGAAGTGCAGCGATCGAAAATTCAATTATTTTGATTTTAATTTTTTTAAACTGTTTACAATTTGGGTTCTTTATATTTTCATAGGATGGAGTTTTACGGATTCGATTTACCAATTTTTCTTTTTTTTTTTTTTTGAATTTCATTATTTTTTAATTGGGAAAAGCGAGACAAATGAAAATTATGGGTTTTAGTTTATTTATTCATTTTTAAATACATTTTTACTTATTTTTGCCCTGGACTCTGCGACTGTTTGATTTCTTGTACTATACTGGGAACACAGATGTACAGAGATGGCAGGACGGGGGTCTTCAGGAGGCCACTGACTGCCACTATTACCCACCGGTACCCCACGATCGATGGCATATACGGGGTAATCGGAAAAGACGTCACGACGGCAGCAGACCCGATCCCTGCGCAAGGAGGCGACGTACCTCGTTATAGGAGAGGTTCAGACTCTGCAGGTGCCGGGTCAGGTAGAAGAGATGAGCAAAACCAGTCAGCTTGGAGAGACGACGACAACTCAGGTCCAAAGACTGAAGCTACAAAAATATATATAGAGAATTTCACAAACACCCTATGGACAGGGGGGCGCTGGTTCTTACCCCATGTATCATTAGCCCAAGAGTGACAAAAAAGATTGTGGGGGTCCCAGCGGGGTCCCCAAGGATCTCTAGTGGCATAGCCTAGTGTGGACCTGCTCAGGTCACAGATGGGGCTGTAATTAATAGTATTTATTATTACCTGGGGGCAACACTCCGAGATCATCTGCAGGACGACCTCTGCGGCTGCAGCGTGGGTCAGCGAAAGCACAATGTTGTCAGAAAGCAAATCTAAGGAAAGCAAATAACATTAGTGAGGAAGGGGCACGGCGCAGGCAGAGGAGAGAAGGCGAAGGGGCGCGGCCGGAGGAGAGGAGGCGACGGGGCGCCGGCAGAGGAGAGGAGGCGACGGGGCGCGGGCAGAAGAGAGGAGGCGACGGGGCGCAGGCAGAGGAGAGAAGGCGACGGGGCGCGGCCGGAGGAGAGAAGGCGACGGGGCGCGGCCGGAGGAGAGAAGGCGACGGGGCGCCGGCCGAGGAGAGAAGGCGACGGGGCGCCGGCCGAGGAAAGAAGGCGACGGGGCCGTGAGCAAAAATCAAAGCATACCCACACATAACCGCTATACAGTACCTACAACACACACCATATAGTGCCCACACATAACCGCTATACAGTACCTACAACACACACCATATAGTGCCCACACATAACCGCTATACAGTACCTACAACACACACCATATAGTGCCCACACATAACCGCTATACAGTACCTACAACACACACCATATAGTGCCCACATAACCGCTATACAGTACCTACAGCACACACCATATAGTGCCCACACATAACCGCTATACAGTACCTACAGCACACACCATATAGTGCCCGCGCATAACCACTATACAGTACCTACAGCACACACCATATAGTGCCCGCACATAACCGCTATACAGCACCTACAGCACACACCATATAGTGCCCGCGCATAACCGCTATACAGCACACGCCATATCGTGCCCGCGCATAACCGCTATACAGCACACGCCATATCGTGCCCACGCATAACCGCTATACAGCACACGCCATATCATGCCCACGCATTACCGCTATACAGCACCTACAGCACACGCCATATAGTACCCACGCATTACCGCTATACAGCAAACGCCATATAGTGCCCACGCATAACCGCTATACAGCACCTACAACACACGCCATATAGTGCCCACACATAACCACTATACAGCACCTACAACACACGCCATATAGTGCCCACGCATAACCGCTATACAGCACACGCCATATAGTGCCCACGCATAACCGCTATACAGCACCTACAGCACACGCCATATAGTGCCCACGCATAACCGCTATACAGCACACACCATATAGTGCCCACGCATAACCGCTATACAGCACCTACAGCACACACCATATAGTGCCCAGGCATTACCGCTATACAGTACCTACAGCACACACCATATAGTGCCCACGCATAACCGCTATACAGCACACACCATATAGTGCCCACACATAACCGCTATACAGCACACACCATATAGTGCCCACGCATAACCGCTATACAGCACCTATAGCACACACCATATAGTGCCCACGCATAACCGCTATACAGCACCTAGAGCACACACCATATAGTGCCCACGCATAACCGCTATACAGCACCTACAGCACACACCATATAGTGCCCACGCATAACCGCTATACAGCACCTACAGCACACACCATATAGTGCCCACGCATAACCGCTATACAGCACACATCATATAGTGCCCACGCATAACCGCTATACAGCACACACCATATAGTGCCCACGCATAACCGCTATACAGCACACACCATATAGTGCCCACGCATAACCGCTATACAGCACACACCATATAGTGCCCACGCATAACCGCTATACAGCACACACCATATAGTGCCCACGCATAACCGCTATACAGCACACACCATATAGTGCCCACGCATAACCGCTATACAGCACACACCATATAGTGCCCACACATAACCGCGATACAGCACACACCATATAGTGCCCACGCATAACCGCTATATAGCACACACCATATCGTGCCCACGCATAACCGCTATACAGCACCTACAGCACACACCATATCGTGCCCACGCATAACCGCTATACAGCACACACCATATCGTGCCCACGCATAACCGCTATACAGCACACACCATATAGTGCCCACGCATAACCGCTATACAGCACACACCATATAGTGCCCACACATTACCGCTATACAGTGCCTACAACACACACCATATAGTGCCCACACATTACCGCTATACAGTGCCTACAGCACACACCATATAGCGCCCACGCATAACCGCTATACAGCACACGCCATATAGTGCCCACACATAACGGCTATACAGCACCTACAGCACACACCATATAGTGCCCACGCATAACCGCTATACAGCACCTACAACACACACCATATAGTGCCCACGCATAACCGCTATACAGCACACACCATATAGTGCCCACGCATAACCGCTATACAGCACACACCATATAGTGCTCACACATAACCGCTATACAGCACCTACAGCACACATCATATAGTGCCCACACATTACCGCTATACAGTACCTACAACACACATCATATAGTGCCCACACATTACCGCTATACAGCACCTACAACACACACCATATAGTGCCCACGCATAACCGCTATACAGCACACACCATATAGTGCCCACGCATAACCGCTATACAGCACCTACAGCACACACCATATAGTGCTCACACATAACCGCTATACAGCACCTACAGCACACACCATATAGTGCTCACACATAACCGCTATACAGCACCTACAGCACACATCATATAGTGCCCTCACATTACCGCTATACAGTACCTACAACACACATCATATAGCGCCCACACATTACCGCTATACAGCACCTACAACATGCATCATATAGCGCCCACACATTACCGCTATACAGCACCTACAACACACATCATATAGCGCCCACACAAGTTCTCAGTGTGGATTGTCACTGCTAATTTCATTTAATGGTTTGCAAAGAGTGAAATCTGTGGCCAAATCTGCAGTTAAGTTTTGCACAGATTTTGGTGCAGATTTTCTGTCCCATTTACAGAGGCTTTATGACAGTTATTGCTTCTGTTATAAACTGTGGACACAGCTCAGGTGTGAACAGAGGGCAATGTGATGAGAGCTGCTGGGCGGTGATGTCATTCCTGTCCTGCAGCCAGATATTATCCGCCTCTGATTGGTAGAATTAGAAGCCCCCCTCATTCCTTTCCTCTGCTGAATGCGGCCCTTGTCCCCCTCATTACCGCGCTCGTCCCCCCTCATTACCGTGCTCGTTCCCTCGGCCCGTCCCGCTCCTTCGCTTATTGTGCTGATGACTCCCGCGCTCTGGATTTCTGCCAGCACTAATGTTGTATCTCCTCCATCCCCCTCATCGGCAGGTGGAAGACCCCAGCCAGCCCAACGACGAGGGTCTCACAGCCCCCCACACCGCCGTGTGCGCCGGCCACACCGAGATCGTCCAGTTCCTCGTACAGTTCGGAGTGAAGGTAAACGCAGCAGACAGCGCCGGCTGCTGCCCCGAATATCGGCTCGCATTAAAGGGGTCGACAGAACCCCCCATCCCTTGTTAGAGGCCTGAGAGCACTTATTAAGCACTACCCCGCCCCCCCGGCCAGCACGTGACTCAGCCCCCGGCCAGATTGCATCAATGGGAGAAAAAGAAAAAAAATTCTTGGCCCAAGAAATAGAAAAGTTGAGCCCCCGAGGGTCTGGGTGATTTAGGACAGACGGTCTAGTTTTTCAGGGGGTTTTCTGTGGCGGTTTCTGTCGTTTTCTCCGCTTGGTGTCGCTGTCAGAACCCCGCTGCACTGCGCCGTCTCCTGCAACAACGTCCAGGTGTGTAAGTTCCTGGTGGAGTCCGGAGCCGTCGTGTGCGCCATGACCTACAGCGACAGACAGAGGGCGGCAGACAAGTGCGAGGAGATGGAGGAGGCTACAGCCAGTGCTCCCAGCTCCTGTACGGTAAGTACAGACAATCCACCTGGCCACCTACAAGACATCGTTCACACTTACCTGGCATTTTTTACATTTTCTTAAATGCATATATTTTGATTTTATTAAAAATGGGATTTATTAAAATTTTTGCGTCTGATATCTGCAGAATGAGTTAACTGAGAATTCATCAGTGAGCTTGCAGCTTTTTTTTTTAAGCTGTCATTTTACTGAGCCTACATGAAAGCTGAGCAGAACTTTGTGTCAGTGAGAGGAGCTCACTGACAGGTCCTCAGTTGACTCATTCCACAGTCACTTAAAAGGCCTGTAAAAGCCAAACTGTGAAAAAATTTGAATGGAACCAAATTGCAAAAAATATTTGGCTCAAAAATAAATGCATTTAAATACAAAAGAAAGTCCCCAAAGGTGACCATAACATTTAAAGGGGAAATGCCCGCTCCAACCAGATCCCTATGGTTAGAGATTTCCTGGACACAGCCCTGCTCAGAGTGGAAAAACATGGCTGCTCTGGTACAGAAACAGCGCCACATCTGCTCACAGGCGGTATTGCAGGACCCTGAGCTGTAATACCAAATACAACCCATGGGTCAGGGTGGCGCTGTTTTCCGTAACAATTATTTAAATGTTTTTATTCCCTGATGAAGTAAATGGTGAAGAATAAAAACGCAAGGTATATAAGAAAGCGCCTCAGTTTATTCCGGCGGGCGGGATGCTGAAGCTTCGATCCCCATGGTGCGAGCCTCCATGTGAGGCCGGTGTGGGGACTCGCCTCCTCTCCTGCCTGGAGGGCGCACATTAGCGGCCGCTGTAGGCGGATTAGGATGAACGGCTGGAATGTGCCGGATTATAGGGCCCCGGCTCTCACCGCTCCGGGCTGAGACAATAATCGTCTGCGCGCTGATTCCATCACTCAGAGGCGAACGCCCAGTAACCCTGTACGGCCGGGTCTGCGAGTCACTATAGCGGCAGGATGGGCCCTGAACACTGTCAGGAGTCAGTCATAGCAGGGGTCCTCCAAGTCACAGCTGCTACCTACAGGGCACCAGGTCCAAGGCCAGAGTCCGGTAACTGACCTCCTCCCAGCGAGTGAGGCGGCACCCAGCGGAGGCCATACAGGAACAGAAGGGAGGCCATTGTAGAGCAAGTGCCCGGAAATGTGGCACCCAGAGAAGTCACCGCATACAAGCGCCCAGAGCTGAGCCCTCATCTAAGCCCAAAACAGGTTTAAGACGAGGAGGGGTTAATGCAGGAGAAAAACAGCGCAAATAATGATGGCAATACCGCCACTCATACCAGTATCATAGCAGTTATATTCTTATACAGGGGCAGTATCATAGCAGTTATATTCTTATACAGGGGCAGTATTATAGCAGTTATATTCTTATACAGGGGCAGTATCATAGCAGTTATATTCTTATACAGGGGCAGTATATAGCAGTTATATTCTTATACAGGGGCAGTATTATAGCAGTTATATTCTTATACAGGGGCAGTATTATAGCAGTTATATTCTTATACAGGGGCAGTATTATAGCAGTTATATTCTTATACAGGGGCAGTATTATAGCAGTTATATTCTTATACAGGGGCAGTATTATAGCAGTTATATTCTTATACAGGGGCAGTATATAGCAGTTATATTCTTATACAGGGGCAATATCATAGCAGTTATATTCTTATACAGGGGCAGTATCATAGCAGTTATATTCTTATACAGGGGCAGTATCATAGCAGTTATATTCTTATACAGGGGCAGTATCATAGCAGTTATATTCTTATACAGGGGCAGTATCATAGCAGTTATATTCTTATACAGGGGCAGTATCATAGCAGTTATATTCTTATACAGGGGCAGTATTATAGCAGTTATATTCTTATACAGGGGCAGTATTATAGCAGTTATATTCTTATACAGGGGCAGTATCATAGCAGTTATATTCTTATACAGGGGCAGTATCATAGCAGTTATATTCTTATACAGGGGCAGTATTACAGCAGTTATATTCTTATACAGGGGCAGTATCATAGCAGTTATATTCTTATACAGGGGCAGTATCATAGCAGTTATATTCTTATACAGGGGCAGTATCATAGCAGTTATATTCTTATACAGGGGCAGTATTATAGTAGTTATATTCTTATACAGGGGCAGTATCATAGCAGTTATATTCTTATACAGGGGCAGTATCATAGCAGTTATATTCTTATACATAGGAGCAGTATCATAGTAGTTATATTCTTGTACATAGGAGCAGTATTATAGTAGTTATATTCTTGTACATAGGAGCCGTATTATAGTAGTTATATTCTTGTACATAGGAGCAGTTTTATAGTAGTTATATTCTTGTACATAGGAGCCGTATTATAGTAGTTGTATTCTTGTGCATAGGGGCAGTATTATAGTAGTTATACTCTTGTACATAGGAGCCGTATTATAGTAGTTATATTCTTGTACATAAGAGCCGTATTATAGTAGTTATATTCTTGTACATAGGAGCAGTATTATAGTAGTTATATTCTTGTACATAGGAGCTGTATTATAGTATTTGTATTCTTGTACATAGGGGGCAGTATTATAGTAGTTATATTCTTGTACATAGGAGCTGTATTATAGTATTTGTATTCTTGTACATAGGGGGCAGTATTATAGTAGTTATATTCTTGTACATAGGAGCAGTATTATAGTAGTTGTATTCTTGTACATAGGGGGCAGTATTATAGTAGTTATATTCTTGTACATAGGAGCTGTATTATAGTATTTGTATTCTTGTACATAGGGGGCAGTATTATAGTAGTTATATTCTTGTACATAGGAGCTGTATTATAGTATTTGTATTCTTGTACATAGGGGGCAGTATTATAGTAGTTATATTCTTGTACATAGGAGCCGTATTATAGTAGTTGTATTCTTGTGCATAGGGGCAGTATTATAGTAGTTATACTCTTGTACATAGGAGCCGTACTATAGTAGTTATATTCTTGTACATAAGAGCCGTATTATAGTAGTTATATTCTTGTACATAGGAGCAGTATTATAGTAGTTATATTCTTGTACATAGGAGCTGTATTATAGTATTTGTATTCTTGTACATAGGGGGCAGTATTATAGTAGTTATATTCTTGTACATAGGAGCTGTATTATAGTATTTGTATTCTTGTGCATAGGGGCAGTATTATAGTAGTTATACTCTTGTACATAGGAGCCGTATTATAGTAGTTATATTCTTGTACATAGGAGCCGTATTATAGTAGTTGTATTCTTGTACATAGCGGCAGTATTATAGTAGTTGTCTTCTTTTACATATGAATTTTCGTGTGTTGGGCAAATTGTATGAAATTCTGATAAACCCTTTTAATGTGGCAGTAGAAGATGTATTTTGTGCACCATGTATGTGGTTGTATATATTTCCTGAGGTTGGTTGGGGAGGTTTAGTCCATCCCAGAGACAGAAGGAATTAATGTGGGAATATTCGGATGTGATAATAGTTTGTAGCTTTTTGTTTTTTTGCCGAGATCCAATTAAAGTTGTATTTACACTGAAAGATAATCGCTCCTCTGCTCGTTTTCCGGATTTAGGCCATAATAAAGAGCAAATTAGTCAGAAATGGTTTTAACAATTATTTTTTTTTTTATTCAAAATCTGTATTTTACATTTTGTGATCTCTAAATTCTTTATCAATGTGAAACATTTTGTACATTTTTTTTTATATAGAGTCGAGCTAACTAGCTAATACACAAAATTCCTTTTTATTCCCTTTTTTATTTTGGAGAGGACACAAAAAATTGGAGGCAATAACTCTAGTTCTATTTTCTGCAGGTTGACTTTTACGCTGACTTTGTCCTTCTCATAGATCAAGAGAGCCAGGTCTGGCATAGACAAAGGGTCGCTTTTTAAGGGGCTAGAAATTAAATAGGCCTGAAATGGGCCAGAAGTGACCAGAAGGTACAAAGAACTATTTACTACTTGTACTTAGATTCTCTTTCTCATTCTCCCTTACACTTTCAACATGCTTACATATGCTTTTACTGTTTTTGCCCCCCTAATCCTCACTCTCCTTCGCTATCCCCTCACCCCAGCACCCTCTAACCAAATCATCATCTCTCCTTCCCTCCTTCCTCCCCACCTAACCTCATCCGCAGACCTGCTCCTCAACCTCAGATCAATCCTCCCAAAACATAAAACAAGCCGGACACTCTCTTTCTCCCACCTGCTCTCCCTCTCTCTGCTTCTCCTCACTGCTGGCGACATATCTCCCAATTCTGGACCCCCACAGCTTGCACCCTCCACCAACTCCCCCACCTGTCACACCAAACCAACTGCAAACTACCGCAACCCCTCCTATGCAAAACCGGTCCCCCTGACGCCCACCCCGCTGCTCCCTCTCTCTGGAGCACTGTGGAATGCACGCTCTGTCTGCAACAAGCTCCATTTTGTCCACGACCTCTTTACCTCTCGTCATCTCTCCTTCCTGGCCATCACAGAGACATGGCTAACACCCTCTGACACTGCCTCCCCTGCTGCGCTGTGTTACGGTGGCCTCCACTTCACCCACATTCCTCGCCCTGGAAACAGACATGGTGAAGGAGTGGGTCTTCTCCTCTCTAACAATTGCACCTTTAGCCCTACTCCTCCTCTTCCCTCCCTTATTCTCCCTTCTTTTGAAGTCCACTCTGTCCGCATTTACTCTCCCTCCAACCTCCAAGTGGCTGTCATATACCGACCCCCGGGCCCGATCACTGCCTTTATCGACCAATTCTCCACCTGGCTTCTTTACTTTCTCTCTGATGACATTCCCACAATCATCATGGGCGATTTCAACATCCCCACTGACACTCGCCAGTCAGCAGCATCAAAACTCTTGTCGTCGCTTACTTCATCCTTTGGACTTACTCAGTGGTCCTCCTCAGCCACCCACACAGACGGACACACACTAGACCTCATCTTCACCCGACTCTGCTCCCTATCTAACCTCAAAACCTCCCCCTACCCCTATCTGACCACGATCTACTCGCCTTCTGATCCCTGTCCTCCTCACCTGTCACCCATGTCCGGCAGCTAGCACACGCCCGCAGAAACCTTGCACATCTAGACACTCACACACTCTCTGACTCTGTTCTACCACTGACATCCATATCCTCACTCCATGACACAGACAGCGCCACTGCTTTCTACAATGCCACTCTCGCATCAACTATTGACTCGGTCGCCCCTCTTATGCATGGCAGAGCGCGACGAGCCAACAGGCAACCCTGGCACAACAACCTCACTAAACAGCTTCGACAAGCATCCAGGGTTGCGGAGCGGCGTTGGAAGAAAACACATACTCAAGAAGACTTCACTGCATTCAAACAAGCAACGCTCGCATTCAACTCAGCACTCACCTCTGCTAAACAGGCCTACTTCACAACCCTCATATCCTCCCTATCCTACAACCCCAAACAGCTATTCAACACTTTTAACTCTCTCCTCCACCCTTCACTGCCCCCTCCGACCTCCCTCATCTCCGCCGAGGAGTTTGCCACACACTTCAAAAACAAGATTGACCAAACACGACAAGTCTTCACTGTCCGACCACCACAACCCCTTTGTTTTCCACACCATTTCCCTAACTCCATAACCTCCCTTCCCAACATCACGGAAAGAGACCTTACTCATCTCCTCTCCAAATCACACCTCACCACATGTGCACTCGACCACATCCCATCCCACCTCCTCCCCAATCTCACCCCCACACTCGTCTCATCCCTAACCAATCTCTTCAACCTATCACTATCCTCTGGTACTTTCCCTGCTGCCTTCAAACATGCCACAATCACGCCCATCCTCAAAAAGCCATCCCTCAACCCATCCGCCCTGTCCAGCAATCGCCCCATATCGCTGCTCCCATTTGCCTCCAAACTCCTTGAGCAACACGTTCACGCCAAACTTTCCTCCCACTTTTCATCTAACTCTCTCTTCGACAACCGACAATCCGGCTTCCGCCCCCACCATTCCACCGAAACTGCCCTTACCAAAATTACTAATGACCTGCTCACAGCCAAAGCTAACAGACAATTCTCTGTACTCCTTCTTCTTGACCTGTCCTCTGCTTTCGATACACCACTGCCTCCTACTACAGATCCTCTCTTCCTTTGGCGTCAAAGACCTTGCCCTATCCTGGATCTCCTCATACCTTTCTAACCGCACATTTAGCGTCTCCCACTCCCACGCTACCTCCTCACCCTGCCCCCTCTCTGTTGGAGTCCCTCAAGGCTCTGTCCTAGGACTCCCTACTCTTCTCAATCTATACCCTTGGCCTGGGACAGCTGATAAAATCCTATGGCTTCCAGTACCATCTGTACGCTGACGACACCCAGATCTACCTCTCTGGCCCAGACGTCACCTCTCTGCTGTCCAGAATCCCAGCATGTCTATCAGCCATATCCTCCTTCTTCTCCTCCCGCTACCTCAAGCTCAATGTGGACAAAACTGAACTCATTATCTTTCCACCACCTTGCATATCCTTCCCACCTGATCATTCTATCACAATAAATGACATCACTCTTTCCGCTGTACCGACATTCTGCTGCCTCGGAGTAACCCTTGACTCCGCCCTGTCCTTCAAACCCCACATCCAAGCTCTCGCCACCACTTGTCGCCTCCAGCTCAAAAATATTTCCAGAATCCGTCCTTTCCTCAACCCTAACTCTACTAAACTGCTTGTGCACGCCCTCATCATCTCCCGCCTCGACTATTGCAACATCCTCCTCTGTGGCCTCCCTGCTAACACTCTCGCACTCCTCCAGTCTATCCTCAACTCTGCTGCACGACTTGTTCATCTCTCGCCTCGCTACTCCTCTGCTAAGCCCCTTTGCAAATTGCTTCACTGGCTCCCATTCCCCCAGCATATCCAGTTCAAACTACTAACACTGACCTACAAAGCCATCCATAACCTCTCTCCTCCGTATATCTCTGAACTAATCTCCCGATATATTCCCTCACGTAACCTCCAGTCCTCCCAAGACCTCCTTCTCTCCTCCACACTTATCCGTTCCTCACGCAATCACCTCCAAGATTCCTCCCGAATATACCCCATCCTCTGGAATTCTGTGCCTCAACACGTCCGATTATCCTCCACATCCGGATCCTTCAGACGGAACCTGAAAACCCATCTCTTCAAGAAAGCTTACAGCCTGCAATGACCCCGCTGCCTCCTCAACAACACCGGAGCTACTGCAACCCCCAACCTATTGTTTCCTCCCCACTCCTGTAGAATGTAAGCCCGCAAGGGCAGGGTCCTCCTCCCTCTCTACCAGTCTATCATTGTTAGTTTGTTTACTGTAAGTGATATTTTTACTTGGTATGTAACCCCTTATGTACAGCGCCATGGAATCAACGGCGCTATATAAATAAATAATAATAATAGCTGGGAGTTTGCTACAGTTGTATCTGTTCTAAACCATCAGACTGAGCCTCTTCCTTCTGTATTGATATATTGTACCAGGATAAGATCTGTAAGAATGTACCAGTGTGAAAAGTATTTGGTCAGAACGAGTCTTCATTCACTGCCGGAAAGCAGAGATCTAGAAATGTGAAGCATTTGAAACATAGTGTTAGAAAGTTCAGAAAATTCCATTTTGCAATGATTAAAGTTCCGTTGTGAATTTTAGCGTGACTGGACCGTTCTTGCGGAAATGTTTCCTGCCTCCTTCACTTAGATTCAGATCATACAGATAGTCAGACACCGCATTATCTCTGATACTATGGCCGATACAGCGCACATATAGATTATACAATAGAGTCCAAAAGTTTTGCTTTTTTTTTTTTTAAAATGTGATGACTTCTGTCTGGTTGTTGTGATGCCATTTCCCTGGTGAGGAATTGAAAGTGCATGAAGTTGTCATCATACAAGACCTTAATTGTAACCAAAATGCTTTTGAATATAGGAATGGTCTTTTAATTAAAGAAAACTGACGGCCAAAAGTTTTGCATCTACTATTTATTGATCACAACATAGAGAGTAATTCATTCTTTACAATGCCATAACTTAGTATTTTGTAACATAACCTCTTGCTTTAGTTCCTGCCGCACCGCATTGAAGCCACTCGTGTATTCAAGACATCTTGAGGGATCTTGCTTCGTTCCATTTGCTGACGCCGGCCCTGATTCAATCCCATTTGTGTCAAATTCTGTGCATGTTATCAGGCCAAAATCACCAGGGTATGTGAACTTTTGATCAGGGTCATTTGGATGTTTTTGGTTGCCATTAAGATTTAAAAAGAGAAAACACAGTAGTTTGACAATAAATGGCTTCACCCAACCAATAACCAGGAGTGGAGAAAAAGTTTTTTTGTTCTCATTCATATTCTCTGAAACAAGACCAAGAAAGGAAAAATTCTGCCGGGGTATGTAAACTTTTGAGCACAACTGTATCCTTGTTCATGGTAGCATTCATATTTCCATCAATTCTATGCCAATGGCCGATGCAGAAAAGCAGCCCAAAACCATGAGATTGCCACCACCATGTTTCACTGTAGGCGTTTGGTACCTTACATCATTACGTTTTCCAATTCTGCAGTATATACAGTGCTGCCATCACTACCAAACAGATTGAACTTGGATTCATCCGACCCCAACACCTTAGACCAATCTGTCTCTTTCCGTTGGCTGTGTTCTTTGGCAAACACAAGTCGGACCTTCCGGTTCTTTGCAGAGATGAAAGGCTTCTTGACTGGAACTCGTGCATTCAGCCCTACTGCTTAGTCGTCGCGACTCACTTTGACCCCATATTCTTTGTTCATTTTGTGGACATCAGATACTGACTTTTTCTTTATAATGTGATCAACTCTGGAGGAAGTTCTCCTTGGTCGTCCACTTCTAGGTTTGCCGGCTGTTCCAGAACCTTCTTTTTCTTTCTTTAATATATCTGACACTTGACTCTGAGAACAGGTGAATTCCATAGCTGCCTCTTTATGGCTTTTCCCTGACTTCACTCCCAGAATAATAAGCTTCCTGACATCTGGTGATAAATTTGGCTTTGTCTCTGCCATGTTTTTAACCTAAAAACGCAAAAAAAAAAAATTTAGGCAAAATTCGACTGCCCATAACAAAATATGCAAAACATTTGTTCCAGCAAATGTTGAAAACTAACACATAAAGGGATAAAACAATGTCCAACACAATTTTTGTCCTGATAGCTGACAATCATTTGCTTCCAGTTAACTAAAATCACCAGAAAAATGGCCTCACAACAACCAAACAGAAGCAATCACAATTTAAAAAAAAAATGCTAAACTTTTGGTGGCTACTGTATTCATACAGTCAGGTTTAGCTGAGCTGCCTTTATCATTTGGCACAAAGTACAGTATCACAACATTTAATGTGGCTGCAGGGAAACTAGGCTGTACTTTTGGAGATGCATATAAAAATATTTTTGGTTTTGTCACTCGGCCTCAAAAAATTTAGTTACATATCTGGTAAAAACCCCTGAGCCCTCCTGAACCCTGCTGCTTTTCTGCCGTTTTGCACTGCGTCGCTCCATTGCAGAGATACTGCACTCCGAAAGCAACAAATGTGAGTATGTGAAATCTCTGCTTTGCAGTACAACTTTGCATTTTTTTAGTCTTATTTTGGAGTGCGCACTTTCACCCCTCCCTCCAAGACGCTGCCAATGATCACATGCTCGACTACTAGATCTTCTCCTGATCTGT
Organism: Phyllobates terribilis; assembly: GCF_046119375.1. Lineage (NCBI taxonomy): Eukaryota > Metazoa > Chordata > Amphibia > Anura > Dendrobatidae > Phyllobates > Phyllobates terribilis. The sequence goes on along the minus strand of NW_027363021.1, from coordinate 1,004,974 downwards.
GGAAGCAGAGAAGAAACAGCCCGTTGCACTACAAGCAGAGATTTCACATGCAGCGCTCCAAAAAACGCAAATGTGAATATCTCTGCAATGGAGCGACGCAGCAAAAAACGGAAAAGAGCTGCAGAATCGGAGGAGCTCAGGGACTTTTACAAGGTATTTAAGGAATCACCCTGTAAGAATTTAATTTTATCGTTCTGGGTCCAATTACTAGAAAGTGGATTGTATTATGTGTTGTGCACAGATATTACTCAGTATTGCAGGGTCTGATTACTGCACACTGGGGTCAGGTGGCTTTAGTGGTCCTATCACTGTCTTATTACAGTTTTTGTGGAGCATTATATGGCGGCACACGCAGTTTGGTACATGTGATGGGTCTCCTAACCATTTTCCTTCTGTATTTTTTTTACAGAGAAGGACGGGAAGGCTTTCCATCCAACCTACGAGGAGAAGCTGAGGCTGGTGGCTCTGCACAAACAAGTCCTCCTGGGACCGTACAACCCCGACACGTGCCCCGAAGTCGGCTTCTTCGATGTCCTGGGCAACGATAGGAGGTAACGAACGTCGTGTGCTTTGTTTGTGTATCACATTCCTATAAAAAAAGTAGCCACTTTGTAAATAGCCTAACGCTTTCTTATCGTTTTGTATACACAGCACTGATGCAGATCTGTGTGTCTCCATGGTTACAGACTACACTACATATGTAGTCTGATCCTGCCATTGTATATTTTTCACCACTAAAGTAGCAGTCAGGGACTGCAGGGTGAACCTCATTACCATGAGCATTTATGGGAGCTGTGTACGCAAAACGGCAACAGATTTTCCATCATGGGCATGCATCGATCTGATGTGTCCAAAAAAAAAAATAGGAATTGAAATGCAAAGTTTAATAGAAAACTGCAGACTGTTTCTTGCATAAAACTGAGCGACGATGCGTTTTTAACCTCTTCATAGAAGCCTTTGCTCCCTCTGAGCGTCGTTCACACACTGTCGTCTTTCTCACAGGAAAGAATGGACGGCCCTGGGCAACCTAAGCAAGCAGGAAGCCATGACGGAGTTTGTCACCCTCCTGAACAGATGCTGCCACCTCTTCTCCACATACGTCACATCCCATAAAATAGAGAAAGAAGAGCAGGAGAGAAAAAGGTACTAATCCCTACAATCCGTACATCCGGCATCGGTGCTGCACGGTAACTGCTGGTTTCCTCCCGAAACAGCGCCACACGTGTCCACAGGCTGTGCCTGGTATTGCAGCTCAGTTCTATTAAAGTGAATGGGGCTGAGCAGCAAGGTGACGCACAACCTGCAGACAGGTACCTGAAAACAACTCCAGCACTAATAGTTACTGGAGACGTTCTTAAAGGGACCGCTCTGCAGATTGTGCAGTGAACCCACCCAACTCTACCAGAAGAGGCGCTGGTGATGCTGATAGATAGGAGATGGTTTGCAGCGGTTTTCTATGGATGCCGGACCAGGGTCCTGCAAATCTTTCCGCTCCAGTCTATAGCAGAGGTTAGCGGCAGTCGCTATCTCACAAGATAGATGATGATCGACATCTGGGTCACGTTTTTCCACACTTAAAGGGGTTGTCTGTTAGTTTAAAGGAGCTTTCTGTTTCCTGCAGCCAATCACTGGCAAGTACAGCATGAGACCGTAGAAACCAGTGATCGACTGCAGCAGTCACATGGATTATATACAACATCATCGCTGCAGGAAAAAAAGTGATGGCCGCCAGAGTGTGAGCACGGGAGAAGTGAAGGAGTCATCAGGCGAGAAATATTTTTTTTTTATGGGTCAATTTTGTAAAATTTCCAACTGCCTTAAGTGGTATCAAATCCCTATCATATCACTAACTTAAAGCCGCAGGAGTTCTTAAACTTTGACTAAGTTCAATACATAGAATCCAACCTGCAGTGTAAAGCATGGGGGACAAAACAGCAGTATGAGACTGATAGGACATGAGGCATCTTTCAGGTTACCTTCTACTCCAGTACAAATTGCAGTATACAGTGGTGGCCAAAAGTATTGGCACCCCTGCAATTCTGTCAGAGTGCCATGGGCTTTAAACTTCTTGATGACACTGCGCACGGAAGACACAGGAACATTCAGGTCTTTGGAGATGGACTTGTAGCCTTGAGATTGCTCATGCTTCCTCACAACTTGGTTTCTCAAGTCCTCAGACAGTTCTTTGGTCTTCTTTCTTTTCTCCATGCTCAATGTGGTACACACAAGGACACAGGACAGAGGTTGAGTCAACTTTAATCCATGTTAACTGGCTGCAAGTGTGATTTAGTTATTGCCAACACCTGTTAGGTGCCACAGGTAAGTTACAGGTGCTGTTAATTACACGTATTAGAGAAGCATCACATGATTTTTCAAACAGTGCCAATACTTTTGTCCACCCCCTTTTTTAGGTTGGGTGTGGAATTGTATCCAATTTGGCTTTAGGACAATTCTTTTTGTGTTTTTTCATTGAAGACAAATTAAATGAAGATAATAATACCAAAGAATTTGTGATTGCAATCATTTTCAGGAAGAAACGGAGTATTATCTGACAGAATTGCAGGGGTGCCAATACTTTTGGCCACCACTGTAGCTGGAGTCTGTGATTATGGATTTACGGAGCAGTCGGTATGTAAGACCGGAGGGATCATGGACCGGACTTCTGCTTTAAGTCCCAGGAAGTGAGAACGGTTGACGCTGCTACAAAAATCATGTCCGACATAGTTCAGTGTAAAGCGTCATCTGCTGACTTTACAGGAGAGAAGAGGAGGAGCGGAGACGGCCGGAAGAGGAGGAGCGGCAGCGGCTGCTGCGAGAGGAGGAGAAGCGGAGGAAAGAAGAGGAGCAGAGGCTGCGGAGAGAGGAGGAAGAGAGGATGCGAGCGGAGGATGAACGGTGTAGAATGGAACAGCAGAAGTAAGTACTCCCATCGGAAGTCACTCATCTTTCTTAAAGGATATTTTTGGGTGGGTCACTCATTCAGGACCCTCGTAGTATGAGCCATAGTGCAAGGAGCAGTCTGTTGTATGCAATGCTGGTGACCGGTTGGAGGGTACATGCGCTGGGGTCACCAACAATGGGGTCCACGGAGCCCTGTCACATTCATTTTAATGGAAAATTACTAAAGCTCTGCCGGCCACAGGCAATGGTGGGTGCAGCAGTCATTAGGGCAGGACCGTGCATTTGTGTTTCAAATCTTAATTCTATTTTTTTTTTGCAGGCAGCAGATCATGGCCGCCCTGAACTCGCAGACAGCGGTGCAGTTTCAGCAGTACGCAGCGCAGCAGTACCCGGGGAACTTCGAGCAACAGCAGCTCCTGATCCGGCAGCTGCAGGAACAGCACTACCAGCAGTACATGCAGCAGCTGTACCAAGTGCAGCTCGCTCAGCAACAGGTAGACGCAGCGCACAGACCCCCGAGCCTCGCTGCTCTGAGCTGCATTTACCTGTCGGACCATGTTCCCACGTAGCATAAATGCTGCAGGGTTTGGTTTTTTTTGCAGAAAATCCCCTGTGTTTAAAACGGTGTTTCCCAAACTCCAGTCCTCACGGCCCCCATAGGTCATGTTTTCAGGATTTCCTTAGTATTTCCATCACCTGTGTAATACTATCAAGGCATCAGGAATTCTCTCACCTGTGTAATACGAAGGAGATCCTGAAACATGACCTGTGGGGGCCGTGAGGACTGGAGTTTTGGAAACACTGGTTTAAAAGTTAGAGCAAACTTCTTGTGCTTCCCGGAAAACTCCTGGCCGCTGTGCATCTAAAGACGTTGCTGAAATTTGTGTTTTTTTGGTTTGTTTATTTTTTCCTGTGGAGTCGAAAAAATGCATGAAAAAATGCCCTCGCTTCTTGTACAGAATTAATAAAACCTTCAGATCTTCAACAATAAATGGGGTAAAAACAGCTGTAAAAATACGATAATCAGAGTAGATTGCTATTGCGGGTTTTGATGTAGAAAATAAACCCTGCACTTTACGCTCCCTGGAACCTGAACTAATTAACTAATTGTTTTTAGTAAGAAAAAAATTGCGCGGCTGAGTTTTGCTCTTGATGATGGCGGTGCGCTGAGTAGCTGGTTGATTAGATGCAGCGTTTATAAGTGGAAGACAGTGGGATTTGTGTGCAGCGTCTATTGGAGCCTGTGGTTGTCTGAAACGCTGCCTCATTAGAAGTTAAGCTTCTTTGTTCTTCCCCTCATGCTTTACACTGCAGTTTTGCTTCGCAGCATACAAGAAATGAAGAATGCTCATAAATGACGTGGTGTTACCCTCTCCTTACCCTCTCGGCCTTACAGAAACAGCAGGAGGCACTTTCGGCTGGAACCAGCTCCCCTGTCAGTTCTCCATCCAAGATGAACATGGGAAGCATCACCGGCTCCGGAGAAGCCCCCTCGGTCAATGGACAAACCCACCCACACATAGACAATGCTGAGAAAGAACTGGAGGCCGACCCCGCTGGAAGACCTGCTGGAGAACGGGCCTAAAGGTGCGTCCTATTGACCTCAGTGGGGTTGGGGTCTGTTGGGTGGACAATCAGACGATACCTGGACATTGGCTAATGGTTTATGTTTGCTCATTATTTTTCCACTTCCTTCTCTCTACAGAGTCCACGCCGGTCATTGCTGCCCCATCCACGTGGACAAGACCCCAAATTAAAGACTTCAAAGAGAAGATCCGGCAGGACGCGGACTCAGTCATCACCGTCGGAAGAGGAGAGATGGTCACAGTCCGGGTCCCCACATACGAGGAAGGCTCCTATCTTTTCTGGGAGTTTGCCACAGATAACTTTGACATTGGTTTTGGGGTTTACTTTGAATGGACAGACTCCCCAAACACGGCTGTGAGCGTGCACGTCAGCGAGTCCAGCGAGGACGAGGACGAAGGTACTTTGTACAATTTTCATACTTCATTCTTGTACAATAAATACTGTAGCAGGTCTTCACTGCGTCTCACCCCCTCTTCCTGAAGTGGTCGGGGGTCTCTCGAGAAGCAGCATCTTACCCCCTCGTTTTAAGGAGGTTGGGGCTCGAGAAGCAGTGTCTTACCCCCTCGTCTTAAGGAGGTTGGGGCTCGAGAAGCAGTGTCTTACCCCCTCGTCTTAAGGAGGTTGGGGCCTCTCGAGAAGCAGCATCTCACCCCCTCGTCTTGAGGACGTCAGGGCCTCTCGAGAAGCAGCGTCTCACCCCCTCGTCTTGAGGAGGTCAGGGCCTCTCGAGAAGCAGCGTCTCACCCCTTGGTCCTGAGGAGGCCCCCTTATCCCCAATCCTGGTACGCATGGCACCCCTCATCCCCAATCCTGGTATTTATGGCACCCCTCATCCCCAAATTCTGGTATGTATGGCACCCCTCATCCCCCAATTCTGGTATGTATGGCACCCCTCATCCCCCAATTCTGGTATGTATGGCACCCCTCATCCCCCAATTCTGGTATGTATGGCACCCCTCATCCCCCAATTCTGGTATGTATGGCACCCCTCATCCCCCAATTCTGGTATGTATGGCACCCCTCATCCCCCAATTCTGGTATGTATGGCACCCCTCATCCCCCAATTCTGGTATGTATGGCACCCCTCATCCCCCAATTCTGGTATGTATGGCACCCCTCATCCCCCAATTCTGGTATGTATGGCACCCCTCATCCCCCAATTCTGGTATGTATGGCACCCCTCATCCCCCAATTCTGGTATGCATGCCCCCTCATCCCCAATCCCCAATAAAGTACACAGCGTTCAAAGCGCTGCCAATAACGCCCATGTGCACATACCCTTATACTCACCTTCCTTCCTCACCTCTGCTCTGCTTCCTTTTCTGCTGCAGCAGCTCATGTCAGCATCTGAGCAGCGCATGACGTCACTGCCATGCGCTCTCAGACGCTGAGCTGCTGGCACATTCACTCCTCTCCACGCCGGGACTATGGGCGTGGAGAAGAGTGAATATGCACTCTCTTTAGTAGCGGGCACTGTCAGCAGGAACTGCGGCTCAACGCTTCTCTGTGCCCGCTACTAAAGAGAATGAATATTCATCCTTCTCCATGGGAGTGGAGAAGAGGGAATATTAATTTCTCTTTAGCAGCGGGCACACGTGGTAGCTGCAGCAGCGGCTACAGCGTGTGCCCCGCTCCTCCACCGTCACAACCTGCCCCACCACTACACACCACCAGAATTTCTATATACTCGAGTATATACCAGAGTATAAGCAGAGAGGGGCTTTATCAGAACAAAAAATGTGCTGAAAAACTCGGCTTATACTCGAGTATATACGGTATATTAAAAATCTGGTGAATTAGATGATGATTGGAAGAGACGAGATCAATCATAACGTATGCAGCGGATACCACCACTGGCGCCCTCAGTATTCCTGTAGCCAGAAGACCACCACCAGGAGGAGTTAACAGAGCGGCCGGTCATACATGCACCCTGCCTCTGCCAGGAGGAGTTAACAGAGGGGCCGGTCACATATGCCCCCTGCCTAAGTCAGGAGGAGTTAACAGAGCGGCCGGTCATACATGCACCCTGCCTCCGCCAGGAGGAGTTAACAGAGGGGCCGGTCACATATGCCCCCAGCCTAAGTCAGGAGGAGTTAACAGAGCAGTCAGCCACACATGCACCCTGCCTCCGCCAGGAGGAGTTAACAGAGGGGCCAGTCGCACATGCCCTTTGCCCTTCAATGGCTGCAAGACCACCGCCAGGAGGAGCATACTGGTCACACATGCACTCCGACACTACATACCAAGTCCACGGCACGGACAAAGATCGCCGATCCATAGATTCAGAAAGGAGCAGCAGGGTGCACTCGTGATCGTTCAGCTCCTCCTGGCGGTGGGGAAAACATAAGAATGGATCCTGCACCGAGACGGACTTACCCATACCAGACATACTCACTGGGCCAGAGTTTGTGCTGGGCTCTGCAGATGCAGCTTTAGGGGCAGACACATCCATCTTTAGAACCTCAGTCCTTCCTTATGGTGTCTTCCATCAGGGTCCTTTTATACAGGAACTGAGATCCAGCGCTGTCCTCATCCAATAGGATGAGGCCCCCCCCTCTCCTGATATCAGGTCCACCAATCCTGATTATTGCACTTTTTTAATTGAAATTTCAAATTTCCAAAATGGCAGTGCATTCCACCCTGGAACGCAACCAGAAGTGACGACGCGGCCATTGAATGGACCGGCGCGCGTCACTTCCTATGAGCTCTCCATGCGGCCAGCTATACACCGGAGGAGAGTGTTGCGCTCAGGGAGAGGGGGAGACATCGCAACTGGCTGGGGAGCTACAGGAGGCCCCCAGCCAATATCTTCTCACCATCCAGCATTGAATGAGCTCTGGAGGAAGGTGCTGTCCCGCCGGGAGGAAAGAGCAGCGGACATGGAAGGAAGGCACAGGGCGATCGATCCACGGCTACCCGGCTGAAAGGTACTGATTTTTGGGGAAGTAGATTGCCGGCCACAGCCGCACCAGAAGGAAACCTCTTCATCCCTTAGGGACAAGAAAAACACTGAGGTTAGAGGGAAGGGAAGGGCTATTTAACCTCTTGGTTCCTGTCCCTAATTAGGATGGGGAGGCAACCTCCTGTTGGTGCTGTCCTGGAGGGGATTAGAGAAAGCAGCATGTGAGTGCAGCCTAAGGCTATGTTCACACATTGTGTTTTTATGCAAATTAAAAGCTGCTTTTTACAATGTCGGCAAAAGCTAGGAGATTTCAGAAATCTCAGGTTCACGCTTATTTTTTGTTTTACTCTTCCTGACTGAATTGGAAAACTGATGCATGTTAATTCTTTCACTCATAGAAAGTTACAAGTAAGTGCAAAAAAGCAGCAGAAATGCAGCAGAAAACGTTGCCAACAGTTCTTGCAGCGCTTTTAGTGAAAAAAAAAACAAAAAACAAAAAAAACACAGGTATGGCTGGACGTGAAACCCATTTATTTCTGTGATTTTCCCGCATTTAAACCTAAATGTCTTGGTTTCAATCACCCGAGATGGCAGATAGGATTAGTACATTTTAATTAAATTAGTGATATGTGTAAAAGGAAACAATACCTGATATCTCAATGCACCGCCAAGTCTTGGGTAAACTATGACTGACCAATTCCCCTAGCTGTTTTTACACTTCCAATTGTGTATTTTTTCATGAATAGTCACTAGTTTTTCAGACATAAAAATCTTGTTCCACTAAATAATTGTATCAAATTGCCCCTTTTCCCCAAAATGTTTTCTGGTGTCACATCCGTCTGTTGTTGGTGGCCTAACACCTTGCATTGCTCATGCTTGTATGGTGGAAGCAAAGCTGAACTTTGGGATCCTGAAGAACGCAGCAAAAAGACGCAATAAAAAACTGTTTTTTGTCTGCAGCTTTTTTACTATCAAGACATCAAGTTTTGGCTGCAGAAAAAAACAGCAGCAAAAACGCAACGTGTGAACATACTGTAAAAACATGACGCCTTTAACAAGTTCAATTGCAAACCTTTCTGGTAAAACTACATGTAACATGGGTCATATTGTGCACTTACTCTTTACAGCAAGTGCCATAAACCACCAATACCCCCCTATTGCAATCTCTATATACGTCGGTGGAGATTTGGCTACACACAGACGCACCTCCTCATTCCAATATATGGAGAATGCGGCTGAAAATGTGTGAACAAGGGTTAGAAAATAACTGCATGTAGCTGTAGAGTCACCATCAATCTTACTGGGGAGCCCTTAGCAGCTGGGCCTGGAGCTGTGAGGTCATCATCTACATGGCGGTGATGTCACGATCTACATGGAACTCTGGTGTCATCATCGGCTCTATGACATCACAATGGGAGTAAAGTGTATAGAATGCCTGAGCGCAGAGCCGGGGCTGTCTTTTGTGTGACTCTTTATTGGATACACAAAGCTAAAGGAATAAAAGGAGAAAGAAGGAGAAAGAAAGCGACGCCATCATGAGGATTCATGGACGTCCCCGTTATGGCCAGCGGCTGCTGGTCAAGGCTCTCTCTTCCTGCAAGTCAATTGGCTTTAGCCTTCTGACCCGATTCAGGAAATCCCATCGCAATTGGAGAACACTGCTGCAGGATTCCTTCCTGGCCACGAAATCTGCCACCATTACAGCAGTCAGGCGCTTCAGGTCAGTTGCTATAACCAGACGTAAAGACCAAGTCATCAGCCAAGACAGCGGTGAGAAGAGCCCAACCTACATAGTAGGTGATACTGAATCCACTGCCAGCATTGCAGAAAGTGGAGAGGATCTTGCCGATCCAGAATGTGCACAAGGTGCACACGAGGGGCTGCTACAAACAAGACCCCGGGACAATCTAAAAAGAAAAGCACCAACCTCCGAGGACAGTCAGCCCAAGATGCTGCCACCGGCCAAGAGAGCTGCTACAGAAAACCTTTCTGATCTACTGAGAGAGGTAACCCCGGAGATGGAGACCCCACAAGTGGAGATGCACGATATCGGGAAACAGGAGGACATCCTGTCTCCAGAGCAGTTAACCATCCTGCTGAGCAAAGGGGAGGAAGGCTTCCTGGATGATGAGATCGTCATGATGGCCCAGGACCTGCTGCAGAGTCAGTTTGAGGGTTTTGATGGCCTGCAGCCCCCCTGCGCTCTTCTAGTGCCAGGGTACAGTGTACTGAAGAATGCTGTACAAATCCACTATGATGAGGAGAGGGTGCACTGGCTGACCACCTGCTACAAAAATGGCCAAATCTTTGTGGCCGACAGCATCAACTCCGGAAATCTGACTCCGTCCATCTGTGAGCAGATTATCAACCTGTACAGTGAAGTGGTCGAAGAGCCCCTGAAACATCTGACATTTATCGATGTGGATCAGCAGAGGAACAGCTATGACTGTGGCTTATTCGCCATAGCGTTTGCCTACGAGCTTATAGCAGATGGCGGTGAACCCAGAGCAGAGTTCCGGCATCGGTTGATGAGGACTCATCTGATATCCTGCCTGCAGACCGGCAGGATCAGCGCATTTCCCAAAAAGGTCAGGAAGTGACTCCATGCCTATAAACGGCATGTAGAGTCAATGACGGTCCACAAGATCGCCCTGACCTTCAACCGGACACGACCCTGGACCACAGACCAGCCTGCACCAGTAAGTAACCATGGACTTTCCATAATACCCTCAATATAGTGAATGTATAAATATGATGGGGGGGGGGGCGCTGCCATTATTGGAGCCGTTTATCATTAAAGCTTAGCTCCAGCCCCTATAAAGATGTATTAAGAGATTAATTATAGCAGGATTATAAGGGGTTTTCTGTTATTTTGTACACAGAGGTGTGAACCAGAACAAGGATGGCCCCCGCAGCTATAACAAGTGTCGGTGTTTCTGTCATCACCATGGACCAAATATAATCCAGGTAAGAGGAGTGTACTGAGCAGCAGTGACCGGGAGTAAATCGTGTGAACGTCTCGGATATTAAATATTCGGCTGCTCCATGATCAGTTCTGTTCCCTCTTTCTACAGATCACTATAAGCGAGCTGGGGTCCCACTAAGAAGACGGGGTACAGCTGGAGGTGACGGCTATAAGAAGTCAATGATGTGGCGGCCGCCATGTCAGGAGCAGAGGAGCCGCACTTCAGGACGAGGCAGATTCCGGGCTCGGTCTCTGTTCTCATTACTTTCTGCAGTCAGATGTAATCACTGAATAAGTGAATTTTCTGCTGCATCAACCCCGATCTACAACACAAGCTGCCATCATCCAGCACCGCCCAAGGGAAGGGCAGGCCCTCAGACATGGTTCCCTAGAGGTTTCCTCCACCGGGGGTTTTTCCTCTCCTGAGTTCTGACGGACGACTCTCCGTGAGCCCATCATCATCAGGGCCACATGACTATTGCCCCACACGACTGGTGGGAAATTCTACATTTGATATCTTGTATGAAGCCAATAAAGAATTCAATTAATATCTAGCAGCCGTGTATCTGAATTTATTATGTTTCGTCTACTATGTATAGTACAGAATTTGGTGAACTCCAGGGGGAATATACAGGGGTGCAGTATTGCAATAGTGTTATAATACTCGCATTTACAGGTGCTTCTCACACAATTAGAATATCATCAAAAAGTTAATTTATTTCAATTCTTCAATACAAAAAGTGAAACTCATATTATATAGAGTCATTACAGAGTGATCTATTTCAAGCGTTTATTCCTGTTAATGTTGATGATTATGGGTTACATCCAATGAAAACACAAAAATCATTATCTCAGTAAATTAGAATAATTAACAAAAAACACCTGCAAAGGCTTCCGAAGCATTTAAAAAGGCACCTTAGTCTGTTTCAGTAGGCTCCAGAATCATAGGGAAGACTGCTGACTTGACAGATGTCCAGAAGGCAGTCATCTGAGCCTAAACCACATTTAGCGTCCACATGTTTGGCCTTTCTGTAGTGATGACAGCCGGCCTAAATTACAGGTGTGTGTCTCCAGAAGCATGGGCTGGACACAATGTACTGGTCACTACAATGTATTGGGGGCTACAGCGTACTGAGGACTACAACGTACTGGTCACTACAATGCAGATTTGCAATTTTCACTCAGCAACATCCACTGCTGCTTGTATCTGGAAAACTCACTACACTTGCAGATAAATTCCCAAAGGGGTATAATTTCTAAAATGGTGTCACTTCTGAGGGGGTTTCCACTGTTTAGGCACATCAGGGGCTCTCCAAACCCAACATGGCGTCGGCTAATGATCCAGCTAATTTTGCATTTAAAAAGTCAAATGGCACTCCTTTTCTACCGAGCCTTGCCGTGCGCCCAAACAGTAGTTTTCATCCACATATGGGGTATTGGTGTACTCAGGAGAAATTGCACAATACATTTTACAGTGCATTTTCTCCTGTTACCATTGTGAAAATGCAAAATTTGGGGCTAAATGAACATTTTTGTGGGAAAAATGTAACTTTTTATTTTCACGGCTCTACATTATAAGCTTCTGTGAAGCACCTGGGAGCACAAGGTGCACCCCGCACAGCTAACATTCCTTGGGGGATCTAGTTTCCAAAACGGCGTCACTTGTGGAAGGTTTCCACTGTTTACGCACATCGGGGATCTCCAAAAGCGACATGGCGGCAGCTCTCGATTCCAGCCATTTTTGTGTTTGAAAAGTCAAACTGTGCTCCTTCCCTTCCGAGCCCTGCCGTGCGCCCAAACAGTGGTTTTCTTCCACAAATGGGGTAGCGGTGTACTGAGGAGAAATTGCGCAACACAATTTAGGGTCCATTTTCTCCTGTAACCCTTGTGAAAATAAAACAAATTGGGGATAAAGTAAAATTTTTGTGAAAAAAAAAAGTAAAATGTTCATTTTTTCCTTCCACGTTCCATTAATTCCTGTGAAGCACCTGAAGGGTTAATAAACTTCTTGAATGTGGTTTTAAGCACCTTGAGGGGTGCAGTTTTTAGAACTATGTCACTTTTGGGCATTTTCTGTCATATAGGCCCCCCAAAGTCACTTCAAATGTGATGTGTTCCCTAAAAAAAATGGTTTTGTAAATTTTGTTGGAAAAATGAGAAATTGCTGGTCAACTTTTAATCCTTATAACTTCCTAACAAAAATAAAATTATGTTTCCAAAATGATGCAGATGTAAAGTAGACATGTGGGAAATGTTATTAACTATTTTGTGTGACATCTCTCTGATTTAAGGTCATAAGAATTAAAACTTGGAAAATTGCTAAATTTTCACCAAATTTCCGTTTTTTTCACAAATAAATGCAAGTCCTATTGAACAACTTTTATCACTATCATGAAGTACAATATGTCAGGAAAAAACAGTCTCAGAATCAGGGGGATCCGTGGAAGCGTTCCAGAGTAATTACCTCAGAGGGACACTGGGCAGAAGTGTAAAATTTGGCCGGGTCATGAAGGTGAAAACAGGTTTGGAGGGTGAAGGCGTTAGCACTTCTCTTTCTGAAAGCATTCTTTACTCTACAGCATTTATTCCAACTAAAACTTTTGCCCTGTGCCGTAGAGAAAAATATCTTTATTTATATACACAAACCTACATATTGAGGCAACTAAAGATGGCACCCCACCACCTTACTACTTTAGATCTAACCTATAATATAAGGGACAATAAAAGGGTTGGTCCATCTCAGATATTTAAAGAGATTTCTAGCTTTGGAAAACTCCTGTTCCCCCTCTGCAATTTTTTTTTGTTGAAGAAACTGTGCTGTACTCATCCTCACTGGGTCCGGTACTGAGTCTCCGCTGCGCCTTTTAGTGTGTCATTATCAGTAGTGCTGCCATCACAGCCAGTAGCGGCACAATACGCTCAGGGCCAAGCACTACTGACGTGACGTCAGAGCTGCAGGCAATAACAGACATCTGGAGCAGCGGCGGAGACTCAGTGCTGGACCTGGGGCTGGCGAGTAAAGCGCTTTTTTTTTAACAAACTGCAACCAAAAGAAAAGGGAGTTTCCAAAACTGGAAAACCCCTTTAAGGTATATCCATAGAATATCCCATTGGGAGAACACCTTTTAAAGGGCTTATTAAAAGAACTTCAGCATTGCTTACCAACGCCCTGGAAGTGAGCGGTGCTGCTGACGTTATGACCCGTGTGTTCAGATATTGGGCACATGTCCTATTCTAACGAACTGGACGGGTGCACGATACCTGCCCATCATGCTAGCGTCTCGGTAGGTCTGCGGATCGCAACGTCATCAGCACCGCTAGTATCCGATGTGGAAGTGAACGGCTCTGGACAACCCCTTTAAGTGAAAGAAGAATACAACTTACCTTTGCCTGTGGGAGAGGTTGGGGTTCTTCTGGCTCAAAAAATAGATTCTCTTTAAAAAACTGTCCGTCCTGCAAGAATGGAGACAGCGGATATAATACAGGACAGGAAAGGTGACTGGCATGATGGAAGGCTCACAGGGGGAAAGGTATAAAGCTGGGGTACATGGGGTAGCGCACCATGCAACAGATTGAACTATCCTTTTAAAGGCAAAGATACAGCCTATTTCCAAGATCCTACCGCAATATGTAGTAGATCTAATAATAGTAATATTCGAAAATACCTCCAATTAGAAAACAGTATAGTTCTTCTGATTCACTATGTCACTTACCCTATGTGCAGGGCATTGTAGTAGCTTGGGTATCTATGGTCACGACCACTCATAGCGACAGTTGTTAGTGGTCATAATCATGGATACCTAAACTACTACAATGCAGTGCACATGGGGTAAGCGACATAGCTAATCAGAAGAACAATACTACAATTTTAATTGGAGGTATTTGCTAATATTATTATTACACCTACTACATAGTGGGATAGGATCTTGGAGATGGGAATACCCCTTTTTTTAAGATACAGTTGATGCTTTACAGTCTTCCTAGGTGTATACTTACTAGTTTTTCAATGGTGGGAAAATAAGTTACCAATCTGTGCAACACAAAAAAAGAAAAATAAAAGCATTGAATCGGTGATTTGCATTTGTATAATAATGTGATAGCAGAGAGGTGCGGGCACCTGTAGCAGGCGGAGAAGCTTTCCACCGCCCCGTGCAGAGGGTTTCCCTCCAGCCACAGCTCTCTCAGCTCCAGGTTGTGGATCAGATCCAGCTCTTCAACTCTGCAAAGCGAAAAAAGAACATGTTCCCGTCACCAGCTACCACCAGAAAACACAGAGATTTGTTTGTTTCTCGCCTTCTTCCAAGAGCCACAAACCATTTTATTGTTCCGTCTATATGGCCTGGGGTTTTTTTTTCCCAGGATGAGTATGGGCTTTCTATTCCTCCATTTTTGGGACTTGTAACTTTTTCTGTTGCTGGGGCTGGGTGAGGGTCTTTTTGTATTTTTATTCATACCATTTTGATCGATTGCTTTTTATTCCATTTTTGAGAAGTGCAGCGATCGAAAAATCAATTATTTTGATTTTAATTTTTTTAAAAGGTTTACAATTTGGGTTCTTTATATTTTCATAGGATGGAGTTTTACGGATTCGATTTACCAATTTTTCTGTTTATTTATTTTTTTTTATTTGTTTAGTTTTTAATTGGGAAAAGCGAGACAAATGAAAATTATGGGTTTTAGTTTATTTATTCATTTTTAAATAAATTTTTACTTATTTTTGCCCTGGACTCTGCGACTGTTTGATTTCTTGTACTATACTGGGAACACAGATGTACAGAGATGGCAGGACGGGGGTCTTCAGGAGGCCACTGACTGCCACTGTTACCCACCGGTACCCCACGATCGATGGCATATACGGGGTAATCGGAAAAGACGTCACGACGGCAGCAGACCCGATCCCTGCGCAAGGAGGCGACGTACCTCGTTATAGGAGAGGTTCAGACTCTGCAGGTGCCGGGTCAGGTAGAAGAGATGAGCAAAACCAGTCAGCTTGGAGAGACGACGACAACTCAGGTCCAAAGACTGAAGCTACAAAAATATATATAGAGAATTTCACAAACACCCTATGGACAGGGGGGCGCTGGTTCTTACCCCATGTATCATTAGCCCAAGAGTGACAAAAAAGATTGTGGGGGTCCCAGCAGGGTCCCCAAGAATCTCCAGTGGCATAGCCTAGTGTGGATCTGCTCAGATCACAGATGGGGCTGTAATTAATAGTATTTATTATTACCTGGGGGTAACACTCCGAGATGATCTGCAAGACGACCTCTGCGGCTGCAGCGTGGGTCAGCGAAAGCACAATGTTGTCAGAAAGCAAATCTAAGGAAAGCAAATAACATTAGTGAGGAAGGGGCACGGCGCCGGCAGAGGAGAGAAGGCGACGGGGCGCCGGCAGAGGAGAGGAGGCGACGGGGCGCCGGCAGAGGAGAGGAGGCGACGGGGCGCCGGCAGAGGAGAGGAGGCGACGGGGCGCCGGCAGAGGAGAGGAGGCGACGGGGCGCCGGCAGAGGAGAGGAGGCGACGGGGTGCCGGCAGAGGAGAGGAGGCGACGGGGCGCCGGCAGAGGAGAGGAGGCGACGGGGCGCCGGCAGAGGAGAGGAGGCGACGGGGCGCCGGCAGAGGAGAGGAGGCGACGGGGCGCCGGCAGAGGAGAGAAGGCGACGGGGCGCCGGCAGAGGAGAGAAGGCGACGGGGCGCCGGCAGAGGAGAGAAGGCGACGGGGCGCCGGCAGAGGAGAGAAGGCGACGGGGCCGTGAGCAAAAAGCAAAGCAGGATGCCAATATTTATTTGTATAAGTATACAAAATGCCGTCATATAGTGCCCACACATTACCGCTATACAGTACAACATATATAATATAGTGCCGACACATTACCGCTATACAGTACCTACAACACGCATCATATAGCGCCCACACATTATCGCTATACAGTACCTACAACACGCATCATATAGAACCCACATTACCGCTATACAGTACCTACAACACGCATCATATAGCGCCCACACATTACCGCTATACAGTACCTACAACACACATCATAAAGCGCCCACACATTACCGCTATACAGTACCTACAACACGCATCATATAGATCCCACACATTACCGCTATACAGTACCTACAACACGCATCATATAGTGCCCACGCATTACCGCTATACAGTGCCTACAGCACGCATCACACAGTGCCCACGCATTACCGCTATACAGTGCCTACAGCACGCATCACAGTGCCCACGCATTACCGCTATACAGTACCTACAGCACGCATCACAGTGCCCACGCATTACCGCTATACAGTGCCTACAACACGCATCACAGTGCCCACGCATTACCGCTATACAGTGCCTACAGCACGCATCACAGTGCCCACGCATTACCGCTATACAGTGCCTACAACACGCATCACAGTGCCCACGCATTACCGCTATACAGTGCCCACAGCACGCATCACAGTGCCCACGCATTACCGCTATACAGTGCCTACAGCACGCATCACACAGTGCCCACAGCACGCATCACAGTGCCCACGCATTACCGCTATACAGTGCCTACAGCATGCATCACAGTGCCCACGCATTACCGCTATAGTGCCCACACATTACCGCTATACAGTGCCTACAGCACGCATCACACAGAGCCCACGCATTACCGCTATACAGTGCCTACAGCACGCATCACACAGTGCCCACACATTACCGCTATACAGTGCCTACAGCACGCATCACACAGTGCCCACACATTACCGCTATACAGTGCCTACAACACACATCATATAGCGTCCACACATTACCGCTATACAGTGCCTACAACACGCATCACACAGTGCCCACACATTACCGCTATACAGTGCCGACAGCACGCATCAGTGCCCACGCATTACCGCTATACAGTGCCTACAGCACGCATCAGTGCCCACGCATTACCGCTATACAGTGCCTACAGCACGCATCACACAGTGCCCACAGCACGCATCACAGTGCCCACGCATTACCGCTATACAGTGCCTACAGCATGCATCACACAGAGCCCACGCATTACCGCTATACAGTGCCTACAACACACATCATATAGCGTCCACACATTTCCACTATACAGTGCCTACAACACGCATCATATAGCGCCCACACATTACCGCTATACAGTACCTACAACATACCTCATATAGCGCCCACACATTACTGCTATACAGTACCTACAACACACATCATATAGCGCCCACACATTACTGCTATACAGTACCTACAACATGCATCACACAGTGCCCAAGCATTACCGCTATACAGTACCTACAACATACATCATATAGCGACCACACATTACCGCTATACAGTACCTACAACACACATCATATAGCGCCCACACATTACCGCTATACAGTGCCGACAACACGCATCATATAGTGCCCACACATTACCGCTATACAGTACCTACAACACACATCATATAGCGCCCACACATTACCGCTATACAGTACCTACAACATACATCATATAGTGCCCACACATTACCGCTATACAGTACCTACAACACACATCATATAGTGCCCACACATTACCGCTATACAGTACCTACAACATACATCATATAGTGCCCACACATTACCGCTATACAGCACCTACAACACACATCATATAGCGCCCACACATTACCGCTATACAGCGCCTACAACACACATCATATAGCGCCCACACATTACCGCTATACAGTACCTACAACATACATCATATAGCGCCCACACATTACCGTTATACAGTACATACAACATACATCATATAGTGCCCACACATTACCGCTATACAGCACCTACAACACACATCATATAGCGCCCACACATTACCGCTATACAGTACCTACAACACACATCATATAGTGCCCACACATTACCGCTATACAGCACCTACAACACACATCATATAGTGCCCACACATTACCGCTATACAGCACCTACAACACACATCATATAGTGCCCACACATTACCGCTATACAGTACCTACAACACACATCATATAGCGCCCACACATTACCGCTATACAGTACCTACAACACACATCATATAGTGCCCACACATTACCGCTATACAGCACCTACAACACACATCATATAGCGCCCACACATTACCGCTATACAGTACCTACAACACACATCATATAGCGCCCACACATTACCTCTATACAGCACCTACAACACACATCATATAGCGCCCACACATTACCGCTATACAGTACCTACAACACACATCATATAGCGCCCACACATTACCGCTATACAGTACCTACAACACACATCATATAGCGCCCACACAAGTTCTCAGTGTGGATTGTCACTGCTAATTTCACTTAATGGTTTGCAAAGAGTGAAATCTGTGGCCAAATCTGCAGTTAAGTTTTGCACAGATTTTGGTGCAGATTTTCTGTCCCATTTACAGAGGCTTTATGACAGTTATTGCTTCAGTTATAAACTGTGGACACAGCTCAGGTGTGAACAGAGGGCAATGTGATGAGAGCTGATGGGCGGTGATGTCCTTCCTGTCCTGCAGCCAGATATTATCCGCCTCTGATTGGTAGAATTAGAAGCCCCCCTCATTCCTTTCCTCTGCTGAATGCGGCCCTTGTCCCCCTCATTACCGCGCTCTTCATCCCCGGCCCGTCCCGCTCCTTCGCTTATTGTGCTGATGACTCCCGCGCTCTGGATTTCTGCCAGCACTAATGTTGTATCTTCTCCATCCCCCCCATCTGCAGGTGGAAGACCCCAGCCAGCCCAACGACGAGGGTCTCACAGCCCCCCACACCGCCGTGTGCGCCCCCCACACCGAGATCGTCCAGTTCCTCGTCCAGTTCGGAGTGAAGGTAAACGCAGCAGACAGCGCCGGCTGCTGCCCCGAATATCGGCTCGCATTAAAGGGGTCGGCAGAAAACCCCCCATCCCTTGTTAGAGGCCTGAGAGCACTTATTAAGCACTACCCCGCCCCCCCGGCCAGCACGTGACTCAGCCCCCGGCCAGATTGCATCAATGGGAGAAAAAGAAAAAAAAATCTTGGCCCAAGAAATAGAAAAGTTGAGCCCCCGAGGGTCTGGGTGATTGAGGACAGACGGTCTAGTTTTTCAGGGGGTTTTCTGTGGCGGTTTCTGTCGTTTTCTCCGCTTGGTGTCGCTGTCAGGACCCCGCTGCACTGCGCCGCCTCCTGCAACAAAGTCCAGGTGTGTAAGTTCCTGGTGGAGTCCGGAGCCGCCGTGTGCGCCATGACCTACAGCGACCGCCAGAGGGCGGCAGACAAGTGCGAGGAGATGGAGGAGGCTACAGCCAGTGCTCCCAGCTCCTGTACGCAGTGGCGTACCGCCAATGGCGGCAGACCACGCGACTGCTATGGGGCCCGTGAGCCGGGGGACCCCATAGCAGTCCAGGGGTGGACATACCGCCGCCGGTGCAGCAGCGCCGGGTCTCCACCATGCAGCTGCTCCCTGCACGCGGCGGTCAGGGAGCGATCCCTGCAGCTCCGCTGCTGTCAGGAGGAGAATAGCCGCGGAGCTGGAGGGTTCGTCCTCTGCTTCCTCCCTGACCCAGGCGCGCGCAGCTTGATGACGTCATCATGCAGCGCGCGCCTGGGTCAGGAAGAAAGCTGCCGGCAACCAGGAGGATGCTGCAGGCGAGCGAGCTGAGGTAAGTTGTTCTTTTTTTGTTTTGTTTTTTTTTTTTTACTGAAATGCTGGGGAGGGGAGGTGGGTGGAGGAATGATGGGGCTGGGGAGAGGAATAGTGGGGTTGATGGGGCTGGGGAGAGGAATAATGGGGTTGATGGGGCTGGGGAGAGCAATAATGGGGTTGATGGGGCTGGGGAGAGGAATAATGGGGTTGATGGGGCTGGGGAGAGCAATAATGGAGCTGGGGAGAGGAATAATGGGGTTGATGGGGCTGGGGAGAGCAATAATGGGGATGGGAAGAGGAATGATGGGATTGATGGGGCTGGGGATGGCTACGGAGAGCAATGATGGGGCTGGAGAGAGGAATGATGGGGCTTTGGGGAGCAATGATGGGGATGGTGGGGCTGGGGAGAGCAATGATGGGATGGTGGGGCTGGGGTGAGCAATAATGGAGTTGATGGGGCTAGGGAGAGGAATAATGGAGTTGATGGAGCTGGGGAGAGGAATGATGGGATGATGGGGCTGGGGAGAGCAATAATGGGGCTGATGGGGCTAGGGAGAGGAATGATGGGGCTGGGAAGAGCAATAATGGGGCTGATGGGGCTGGGAAGAGCAATAATGGGGCTGATGGGGCTGGGAAGAGCAATAATGGGGCTGGGGAGAGGAATGATGCGGCTGGGAAGAGCAATAATGGGGCTGATAGGGCTGGGGAGAGCAATGATGGGGATGGTAGGGAAGGGGAGAGCAATGACGTGTTGCTGGGAGCAAGCAATGATGAGGGTGCTGGGACAAAGCAATGGTGGGGGCCTGGGAGAGAGCAATTATGCGGGGCTGGGAGAGAGCAATTATGCGGGGTGCTGGGAGAGAGCAATGATGGGGGGGGCTGGGAGAGAGCATTGATGGAGGTGCTGGGACAGAGCAATGATGGGGTGCTGGGACAGAGCAATGATGGGGTGCTGGGACAGAGCAATGATGGGAGTGCTGGGAGAGAGCAATGATGGGGGTGGTGGGACAGAGCAATGATGCGGGTGCTGAGAGAGCGCAATGATGGGAGTGCTGGGAGAGCGAATTGATGGGGGTGCTGGAAGAGCGCAACGATGAGGGTGCTGGGACAGAGCAATGACGGGGGTGCTGGGAGACAGTAATGATGGGGGTGCTGAGAGAGAGCAATGATGGAGGTGGTGGGAGAGAGCAATGATGGGGGTGCTGGGAGACAGTAATGATGGGGGTGCTGAGAGAGAGCAATGATGGAGGTGGTGGGAGAGAGCAATTGCGAGGGTGCTGGGAGAGAGTAATGATGGGGTGCTGGTAGAGAGCAATGATGGGGGTTTCACTTTGCTTGTACTGTGAAGCCTTGTATATTTTCCGTGTGCACATAGCCTTACAGTTAATTGGGGAGAGTCACAGAGACTGAATGATTTATTTTATTGGCCGGTGCAGATTATAGTTAATGGGGGGC
The DNA here is from genome assembly GCF_046119375.1 of Phyllobates terribilis. Taxonomy (NCBI): domain Eukaryota; kingdom Metazoa; phylum Chordata; class Amphibia; order Anura; family Dendrobatidae; genus Phyllobates; species Phyllobates terribilis. Next base: position 983,517 of record NW_027363021.1, on the reverse strand, counting down.
ACAGTGCTGCTTATCACTTTATATTTTGATTACTAAGTGGCTAATAGTATATTAATGGGGGGGGGTTACATATCTGTATTCGAGGACGCAGAGCGGGGGAGACACATGTATGCCGACAATATCTGACCTTGTTATTTTTAGGGCTGTACTGGTCATCGTGGCTGGGAGATGTCGACATGAAGGTCTGACCAGATGGAGAAGAAGCAGCAGAAACCGGCTCTGATCAGATGAGACGTCTGCGGTAAGTGCCTGGATGTAAATATTATTGTGTATCTGCACTGTGTGACTTGCAGTGATGATGTTATCTGTAAAATCCCTTAGGCTGCATTCTCACATTTGTGTGAAATGTCCGTGTGCTGCCAGATCTTTTTATCGGATGGTCCACGGACTCGTACAGTTTTATAGATCCATTCACACATCCATGAAAATCACGGATCTGAGAATGAGATCTAAGAGGGCAGAGAATGTCCTGTTCTGATCCGATTTTGAGGATTAGAATAGGACATGCTCAATGCGTCAGTAAAACAGGGCAGCACACCGACACTGCACACAGATGCAGGAATGTAGCCTTATTATGTATAGCACAGTCCCTTAGTATATAGTGTACTCATTATGTATAGAGCCGTCCCTTATTATGTACCATCCTCTCTAGCGGCTCACAGTTGGGGGATCATACTGTGTTGGGGTCAGCATACTTTACCCTGGGAGTTGAGTTGGGGTACAGTAGGGTCATTATACTGTGCATATGGAGGAATTCACCATGGGGGTTTCATACTGTGTTTGGGGGGCCCTTTTTTTGGCATCACACTTTATGGGGCAATGAAAGAGAGATCTAGGACGTCAGCAGGAGGAAAATTACTATGTAAAGGATAGAAAGTTGTGAGATCTGATCTTTGGTGACCCCGACAATTATTTACATTTTTTTTGGGGGGGGGGGCCCAATTAGAGCTTCTGCTATGGGGCCCCATGATTCCTATGTACGCCCCTGCCTGTACAGTAAGTACAGACAATCCACCTAGCCACGTACAAGACATCGTTCACACTTACCTGGCATTTTTTACATTTTCTTAAATGCATATATTTTAATTTTATTAAAAATGGGATTTATTAAATTTTTTGCGTCTGACATCTGCGGAATGAGTTAACTGAGAATTTATCAGTGAGCTTGCAGCTTTTTTTTTTAAGCTGTCATTTTACTGAGCCTACATGAAAGCTGAGCAGAACTTTGTGTCAGTGAGAGGAGCTCACTGACAGGTCCTCAGTTGACTCATTCCACAGCCACTTAAAAGGCCTGTAAAAGCCAAACTGTGAAAAATTTTAATGGAACCAATTTGCAAAAAATATTTGGCTCAAAAATAAATGCATTTAAATACAAAAGAAAGTCCCCAAAGGTGACCATAACATTTAAAGGGGAAATGCCCGCTCAAACCAGATCCCTATGGTTAGAGACTTCCTGGACACAGCCCTGCTCAGAGTGGAAAAACATGGCTGCTCTGGTACAGAAACAGCGCCACATCTGCTCACAGCCGGTATTGCAGGACCCTGAGCTGTAATACCAAATACAACCCATGGGTCAGGGTGGCGCTGTTTTCCGTAACAATTATTTAAATGTTTTTATTCCCTGACGAAGTAAATGGTGAAGAATAAAAACGCAAGGTATATAAGAAAGCGAGTGCAGTTTATTCCGGGCGGGATGCTGAAGCTTCGATCCCCATGGTGCGAGCCTCCATGTGAGGCCGGTGTGGGGACTCGCCTCCTCTCCTGCCTGGAGGGCGCACATTAGCGGCCGCTGTAGGCGGATTAGGATGAACGGCTGGAATGTGCCGGATTATAGGGCCCCGGCTCTCACCGCTCCGGGCTGAGACAATAATCGTCTGCGCGCTGATTCCATCACTCAGAGGCGAACGCCCAGTAACCCTGTACGGCCGGGTCTGCGAGTCACTATAGCGGCAGGATGGGCCCTGAACACTGTCAGGAGTCAGTCATAGCAGGGGTCCTCCAAGTCACACCTGCTACCTACAGGGCACCAGGTCCAAGCCCAGAGTCCGGTAACTGACCTCCTCCCAGCGAGTGAGGCCGCACCCAGCGGAGGCCATACAGGAACAGAAGGGAGGCCATTGTAGAGCAAGTGCCCGGAAATGTGGCATCCAGAGAAGTCACCGCATACAAGCGCCCAGAGCTGAGCCCTCATCTAAGCCCAAAACAGGTTTAAGACGAGGAGGGGTTAATGCAGTAGAAAAACAGCTCAAATAATGATGGCAATACCGCCACTCATACCAGTATCATAGCAGTTATATTCTTACACAGGGGCAGTATCATAGCAGTTATATTCTTATACAGGGGCAGTATCATAGCAGTTTTATTCTTATACATAGTAGCAGTATTATAGCAGTTATATTCTTATACTGGAGCAGTATTATAGCAGTTATATTCTTATACATAGTAGCAGTATTATAGTAGTTGTATTCTTATACAGGGGCAGTATTATACCAGTTATATTCTTGTACATAGTAGCAGTATTATAGTAGTTATATTCTTGTATATAGGGGCAGTATTATAGTAGTTGTATTCTTGTACATAAGAGCTGTATTATAGTAGTTATATTCTTATACAGGGGCAATATCATAGCAGTTATATTCTTGTACATAGGAGCAGTATTATAGTAGTTATATTCTTGTATATAGGGGCAGTATTATAGTAGTTGTATTCTTGTACATACGGAGCAGTATTATAGCAGTTATATTCTTGTACATAGGGGGCAGTATTATAGTAGTTATATTCTTGTACATAGGAACAGTATTATAGTAGTTGTATTCTTGTACATAGAGGGCAGTATTATAGTAGTTGTATTCTTGTACATAGGGAGCAGTATTATCGCAGTTATATTCTTGTACATAGGGAGCAGTATTATAGTCGTTGTATTCTTTTACATATGAATTTTCTTCTGTTGGGCAAATTGTATGAAATTCTGCTAGGTAGTCCTCGGCATTCATGTGCTCTGTATAACCCCATCCCCACCACTGACTGGAGGAAAGCTGCCGATCAGTGGTGTGGGTGGGGTTATACAAAGCTCAGCATTCAGAGAACTACTAGAGCTGCAGCAGATAAAACACTGATTTTATCAAAATAGCAGTAAGCAGCAAAAAGCGTGAGATATCACTGTAATCAGGGTCTCACCCCTTATATCATGCTGCTCTCAGATGGGGCATCTAAAACCGGGTGGCAGATTCCCTTACGATTTAACAGCACTTTCTGATGACTTTTTAGAATAAGGAGTACTATATAAGGAATAATTGCCACTCATTATACACTCCTGAGTGTACATGAATGTATGGGGAGTGTACATTATATGATGGGTCTCCTGCAGTTTTTCTCTACATTATAAGCCTCAGCATTTACCTTTTCTGTGCTCTGCTTTTTCTCCCTCCATCTCCCCCTTCCATAGGTTTATAGGGGCATCGCAGACATTTTTGTTGAAATGAACCTGTCGCGTTCCTCCCGGTAGCGTTCGACTTCCAGTCACTGGGGCGGCACTGCTCTGTGTATAGAAAGTGTCGCCTGTAACTGCGACCCCTGTAGTGACTGATGGCAGCTCAGCATTAGGGCCGGCTGTCAATCAGGGCTGGGGGCACGGTGACAGCCGTCACTCTCTATACACAGAGCGGTGACTGAACCAGTGCCGCCCCCATGACTGATACCCAAACGCTACCAGGTACGATAAAGTTCATTTCCTCCTGGCAGAGGGAGTCTAAATGCCGGCACCGGGCAGGTTCAGAATGCTATTAACCTGCAGAGTAACCCCATATCTACAGGTTGATAACGTTTTTTCACGTGACAGGTTCCCTTCCCTTCTCCCACAGATTTAGCCGATATTGAGAGTGAATGATTAGTGCAGGAGACCAAAAAATGTCTTTTAAGTGACAAAAGAAGAAGGTTTATCTGATAATGTATATTACAAAGTGTCTTATCTTTACTTGCACTATTGATTAATGAAATCAGGTTAGGCTGGAGCAGGAGCACAGTGATAGGACAATCAGAGGGAGACACGGGCAGATCGTGCTGCAGCTTATTCTAGTAAGGAGTTTATCTCTACACAACCATATCACTGCCACTGCTTCTGAACATGTGCTGAATGGAAAGCGGGAATCCCTCCCGCCTGTGTGCGATGTGTACGTGAGCAGTCAGTGCAGCATTCTCTACCCACTAGCTGAGAGATAACTGAAGCTTAGCGCTAGAGCCTGCAGAGGGGAGAACTGGTGACAATTGCAGGACACACAGGGGCCAGAATAGAATATACACATAGCAGTAGCCATCTGACATGACTGTTATGCCCTCAATATAACATTCATTGTGTACGCTGTCCATCAGTGTACAAGCTGTGGGGATCTGGCCGAGGCCGGCAGTACCAGGCGCACACACTTATATGGATCTTGCTGTGAAGGGGCGTCAGCGCCCCAGTGAGCACCATGGACCATTTGTTCTGTTAATTGGGAGGACCAATAACGTAATGCAGTAAAGTACCTGTACATTATCTGATAATGCCCTGTATATTATGTACTTACATTATTATTGCTATTATTACATACAGTTTTTACAGTACAGACTCATTTCTTGTTACATCATTTAGATGAAAAAGCGAGGTCTGGTTCCCACAGATGCCACATATACTGCCCTGTTCAACGCCTGCGCGGAGTCGCCATGGAAAGACTCGGGTCTGCAGCACGCACTGAAGCTGCGGAAAGAATTGATGGACAAGAACATTGAGCTTAATCCCATCACTTACCGGAGCTCGCTGAAGGTCTGCACGCTGAGCTCAGGACTGCAGGGGAGCTGTGAGCTATTTAAGGTAAGTCAAGGTCACAGTCCTGGTCACCCACAATGGAGTCCTTATAAGATGCCCCTATCGTAGATTAACCGGGAGGGAACAGCATCATTGTAATCATTCCACGGGGAATCACCAGTGCACCATGTCTGGCCGGGGACTTAGCCGCCATCAGAAGGCACCACCAGAGTTCAGTTCTTCTGTGGGGACCAGGGGGTCACTTACTAAATTCGAGAAAGGTGGACAGCTTTGAACTATCTGCTACTGCGACGCCCTCCCTGAGCGGTGGGGTTACTCGGTGCCGGACAATATATGGTGGGGGTATGTGGGTGTCGTCGTGGCCGCGACCCAGTCCGTGCCCAGGGCTGTCACATAAAAAGAATGGGCTATTGGATGAGTGGATGTTCGACTACGCCACCTGTGGTTTCTGGTGATGGCCACCAGCGCTGCAGCAGTCCTCTGAGGCTGATGTTCTGACAGCTTGGTTGGTACTACTCCCCACAGGTGGAGTAAGCCTCAGGGCAGTTTGGAGGATCTGGGGAGTTGTGGTGGGTGCAGTGCCGCGCAGGAATGATCAAACGGAGGCAGTATGTGAAGTCATCCAAGATTTACTCACTTTGATGAAGTAGCAGCTGCAAAGCTTCTCTCTGCTTCTCGTGGCGCTCTGCGGCCACCAGGAAGGGGTTCAGCACTTCCTAGGTAGATCAGGAGCACCTGTCAAGACCCCGCTGGGGTGTTCCTTTCTTTCCTAGATTCTCCCACTGAGTCCTCTCCTGACGGTATGTGATGTAAACGTGGAGTAAGGCCGGGTCCCACTAGATATACACAGGTTGAGAGATACAGGTGGCGACTCCGCTGCGTCCGTATCCCCCTGGGATCCACTAAGCCTCCGGGCTTTTCTAACGATGACGTGAAGTACACTGTCAGATATCGGGGGCCGGTCCCCTCTTGCGGCAGGAGTCCCTCAGGCTAGGCCAGAGTGAAGAATACAGGTGGCGACTCCGCTCCATCCGTACCCTCCTGGGATCCTTTCGTCTGTGGAGCCTATCTCCTCTGCTCCCCTCCTGGGCCTTCTTGATTGGACTCTGACCGGGGACAGAGCTAGCTATAACTCAACTCTGCCCCAACCCCCCGTCTCGAGGCCTGAGACCGGGAACCGTGACCCCTGAGCCGGCCGCAGCTTTGTGCTGACTGACCTTCCCAAGGAACCACGACAAAAGACTAGGTTATAAAGATGGCCGCTGTATATATATGATGCTAAAGTAAAGTGCTTCCTCCACCCTCACCCACTACATGGTTCCCACCATCTTTGGTTCCTCCCCATCTCCTCTATCGCGGGCCGGGGCAGCACCCTGGTGCATTTAGGCCCCCTACAGCAGAGGTCCCCAACCGCCGGTCCGCGGACCAGGACCGGGCCGTTGGGGTTTTTCAGCCGGTCCGCGGCGCCGCTGACCAGGGCCGGCGTCAGCACCCGGGCAAATGCCGGGGCTCTGAGCAGGCAGAGGGGCCCACTGGCGGTCGCGCACCCCGCTGGGCTATGGGCGGAGGAGAGGAGAGCGGTGTCAGCGCCCGCCCTTCTCCGCCGCTTGCTCAGGGCCCCGGCAGCCCGATACTTACCTCTCCCCGTGCCTCCGCAGATCAGCTGTCTTCCTGCTCTGCGCTCCCTGTGACGTCTCAGGTCAGAGGGCGCGGTGACGTCTTTACACCGCGCCCTCCCCTGAGCCGTCACAGGGAGCGCTGAGTGGGAAGAAACGACAACGCTGGAGTTCGGAGCCGAGCAGCGGGCAGCAGGTAGCAGGTGAGGAGAAGGGAGGTGAGTATTTGATTTTTTTTTTTAATGTATGGAGGCATGGGGCAGTATAAAGAGGGGAGGTGGGGCATCCTGCTTGGGGCATTATAAAGAGGAGGGGTGACAGCCTGCATGGGGCATTATAAGGTGGGGAACAGCCTGCATGGGGCATTATAAAGAGGGGGGGATTCCTGCTTGGGGCATTATAATGAGGAGGGGTGACAGCCTGCATGGGGCATTATAAGGTGGGGACCAGCCTGCATGGGACATTATAAAGAGGGGGGGATTCCTGCTTGGGGCATTATAATGAGGAGGGGTGACAGCCTGCATGGGGCATTATAAGGTGGGGACCAGCCTGCATGGGGCATTATAAAGTGGGGAACAGCCTTCATGGGGCATTATAAGGTGGGGAACAGCCTGCACGGGGCATTATAAAGAGAGGGGGGGGACATCCTGCATGGGGCAGTATAAAGAGGAGGGGTGACAGCCTACATGGGGCAGTATAAAGAGGAGGGGTGACAGCCTACATGGGGCAGTATAAAGAGGAGGGTTGACAGCCTGCATGGAGCATTATAAAGAGGAGGGGTGACAGCCTGCATGGGGCATTATAAAGAGGGGGGGTGACAGCCTGCATGGGGCAGTATAAAGAGGAGGGGTGACAGCCTGCATGGGGCAGTATAAAGAGGAGGGGTGACAGCCTGCATGGGGCAGTATAAAGAGGAGGGGTGACAGCCTGCATGGGGCATTATAAAGAGGGGGGGCAGCCTGTATGGGGCATTATGTGGGGGGTAACAGCCTGCATGGAGCATTAAAAGGGGGGGGCCTGTATGGGGCATTATGTGGGGGGGAACAGCCTGCATGGAGCATTATAAGGGGGGGGGGCAGCCTGTATGGGGCATTATGTGGGGGTAACAGCCTGCATGGAGCATTAAAAGGGAGGGGCCTGTATGGGGCATTATGTGGGGGGTAACAGCCTGCATGGAGCATTATAAGGGGGGGACAGCCTGTATGGGGCATTATGTGGGGGGTAACAGCCTGCATGCAGCATTATATGGGGACCGGTATCCTGTATGGAGCGTTATATGGGGGCCAGTATCCTGTATGGAGCGTTATATGGGGGCCAGTATTCCGTATGGAGCCTTATATGGGGGCCAGTATTCCGTATGGGATCTTATATGGGGGCCAGTATTCCGTATGGGGCCTTATATGGGGGCCAGTATTCCGTATGGGGCCTTATATGGGGGCAAGTATTCCGTATGGGGCCTTATATGGGGGCAAGTATTCCGTATGGGGCCTTATATGGGGGCAAGTATTCCGTATGGGGCCTTATATGGGGGCAAGTATTCCGTATGGGGCCTTATATGGGGGCCAGTATTCCGTATGAAGCGTTATATGGGGGCCAGTATTCCGTATGGGCGTTATATGGGGACCAGTATTCCGTATGGAGCCTTATATGGGGGCCACTATTCTGTGTGGAGCGATTCACCGGTTTCTGAGCTATTGTAGAATTTACAATAGATATCACTCATGAAGTGAAATCTTTGCATTGTACTATATATATATATTTCTCCGCCGTATCTCTGCATCATGAATCGTGGTATGTGTTAAAGGGGCCCACTGAGACTCTTTCGCCCGGGGCCCAGAAAAACCTGGAGCCGGCCCTGCCGCTGACAGCTAGCTCCGCGGCCCTGCGCCTGGTCAGAACTCGCTCTGTGTGGATTTATAATGTTTTCTGCCATAGCCGTGACAGCTCGCAGCTCCCGGCAGAGAACATTATGCAGGACGGGGTGGGGCGTCGGGCGGGTCTTAGTGACGCAGCCCTCCACAGCACAGCATGGTACCTGTTGTACGTCACGGGGCGGGTCTTAGTGACGCGGCCCTCCTGCACAGCATGGTCTGTTCCTGACGGGGTGGGGCGGCAGGCTCTCCTCACTGACACGCCCCCGGCAGAACATGTTATGTGGGGCGTGCTGGGGCAGCAGACTGGCTTCAGTGACGCGGCTCCCGGTACCGGTGTTCAGTGTGTAGCGCTGCTAAACAGCAGCGCTGTATACACTGACGCTCAATGTACAATGCTGCTACTTAGCAGCGCTGTACACCGAGGTCCCGCCAGCATCCTCCCCATACAGCTCCACCCCTCCATAACCCCACCCCCATATGACCAAAGCCCCGCCCCCACCCCCACCGGGCCATGGAAAACTGGTCTTGCTTAAAGCCGGTCCCTGGTGCAAAAAAGGTTGGGGACCTCTGCCCTACAGGACAGGAGTGGTGTAGTGTTGAGTGTGAAGTAGGGTCTTGTGTGATGCTCCATCCTTACCTGAGAGAGGAGATACCACACCTCTTTCTGAGGTGCAGTACCCCTGTGGCAACTGAACCCTCAGGGGCGCCACACTACCAACACATTCACTGTCAGCTTAAGAGATAGAAAGATGGTGCTGGGGTGTAAATTTTCAGCTAGTTAGTATGTCACCTGTTAGGGGGGCACAGGGACCCCACCAGGGGCGTTCTGGCCCACCGGAGGATCAGGAAATCCCACGGTGGGCCCTGGGTCCCATTGGCCACGCCCCCAAACCCCGCCCCCTACCCCCCCTGGGCCCTGTACAGAGAACAGAGGGCCCCCCTGGTTCGCTTATCATATTGGCAGCACTGTATGGGCCCTTTCAGGTATATATTATTGGAGGCAGCAGAATGTATGGGCTCCTGACAGGTATATATTATTGGAGGCAGGAGAATGTATGGGCCCTTTCAGGTATATATTATTGGAGGCAGCAGAATGTATGGGCTCCTGACAGGTATATATTATTGGAGCCAGCAGAATCTAAGGGCTCCTGTCAGGTATATATTATTGGAGGCAGGAGAATGTATGGGCTCCTGTCAGGTATATATTATTGGAGGCAGCAGAATGTATGGGCTCCTGTCAGGTATATACTATTGGAGGCAGGAGAATGTATGGGCCCTTTCAGGTATATATTATTGGAGCCAGCAGAATGTATGGGCTCCTGTCAGGTATATATTATTGAAGGCAGCAGAATGTATGGGCTCCTGACAGGTATATATTATTGAAGGCAGCAGAATGTATGGGCTCCTGTCAGGTATATATTATTGGAGGCAGGAGAATGTATGGGCTCCTGACAGGTATATATTATTGGAGGCAGGAGAATGTATGGGCCCTTTCAGGTATATATTATTGAAGGCAGCAGAATGTATGGGCTCCTGACAGGTATATATTATTGGAGGCTGCAGAATGTATGGGCTCCTGTCAGGTATATATTATTGGAGGCAGCAGAATGTATGGGCTCCTGTCAGGTATATATTATTGGAGGCAGCAGAATCTATGGGATCCTGTCAGGTATATATTATTGGAGGCAGGAGAATGTATGGGCTCCTGTCAGGTATATATTATTGGAGGCAGGAGAATGTATGGGCTCCTGTCAGGTATATATTATTGGAGGCAGCAGAATGTATGGGCTCCTGTCAGGTATATATTATTGAAGGCAGCAGAATGTATGGGCCCTTTCAGGTATATATTATTGAAGGCAGCAGAATGTATGGGCTCCTGACAGGTATATATTATTTTAGCCAGCAGAATCTAAGGGCTCCTGTCAGGTATATATTATTGGAGGCAGGAGAATCTATGGGCTCCTGTCAGGTATATATTATTGGAGGCAGGAGAATCTATGGGCTCCTGTCAGGTATATATTATTGGAGGCAGGAGAATGTATGGGCTCCTGTCAGGTATATATTATTGGAGGCAGGAGAATGTATGGGCTCCTGTCAGGTATATATTATTGGAGGCAGCATAATGTATGGGCCCCTGTCAGGTATATATTATTGGAGCCAGCAGAATCTATGGGCTCCTGTCAGGTATATATTATTGAAGGCAGCAGAATGTATGGGCTCCTGTCAGGTATATATTATTGGAGGCAGGAGAATGTATGGGCTCCTGTCAGGTATATATTATTGGAGGCAGGAGAATGTATGGGCTCCTGTCAGGTATATATTATTGGAGGAAGGAGAATGTATGGGCTCCTGTCAGGTATATATTATTGGAGGCAGCAGAGTGTATGGGCTCCTGTCAGGTATATATTATTGGAGGCAGCAGAATGTATGGGCTCCTGTCAGGTATATATTATTGGAGGCCACAGAATGTATGGGCTCCTGTCAGGTATATATTATTGGAGGCCGCAGAATGTATGGGCTCCTGTCAGGTGTATATTATTGGAGGCTGCAGAATGTATGGGCTCCTGTCAGGTATATATTATTGGAGGCAGCAGAATGTATGGGCTCCTGTCAGGTATATATTATTGGAGGCAGCAGAATGTATGGGCTCCTGTCAGGTATATATTATTGGAGGCAGCAGAATGTATGGGCTCCTGTCAGGTATATATTATTGGAGGCAGCAGAATGTATGGGCTCCTGTCAGGTATATATTATTGGAGGCCACAGAATGTATGGGCTCCTGTCAGGTATATATTATTGGAGGCTGCAGAATGTATGGGCTCCTGTCAGGTATATATTATTGGAGGCTGCAGAATGTATGGGCTCCTGTCAGGTATATATTATTGGAGGCTGCAGAATGTATGGGCTCCTGTCAGGTATATATTATTGGAGGCAGCAGAATGTATGGGCTCCTGTCAGGTATATATTATTGGAGACAGCAGAATGTATGGGTTCCTGTCAGGTATATAGTATTGGAGGCAGCAGAATGTATGGGCTCCTGCCAGGTATATATTATTGGAGGCAGGAGAATGTATGGGCTCCTGTCAGGTGTATATTATTGGAGCCAGCAGAATCTATGGGCCCCTGTCAAGTATATATTATTGGAGGCATGAGAATGTATGGGCTCCTCTCAGGTATATATTATTGGAGGCAGCAGAATCTATGGGCCCCTGTCAGGTATATATTATTGGAGGCAGCAGAATCTATGGGCCCCTGTCAGTTATATATTATTGGAGGCAGGAGAATGTATGGGCTCCTGTCAGGTATATATTATTGGAGGCAGGAGAATGTATGGGCTCCTGTCAGGTATATATTATTGAAGGCAGCAGAATGTATGGGCTCCTGTCAGGTATATATTATTGGAGGCAGGAGAATGTATGGGCTCCTGTCAGGTATATATTATTGGAGGCCACAGAATGTATGGGCTCCTGTCAGGTATATATTATTGGAGGCAGCAGAATGTATGGGCTCCTGTCAGGTATATATTATTGGAGCCAGCAGAATCTAAGGGCTCCTGTCAGGTATATGTTATTGGAGGCAGGAGAATGTATGGGCTCCTGTCAGGTATATATTATTGGAGGCAGGAGAATGTATGGGCTCCTGTCAGGTATATATTATTGGAGGCAGCAGAATGTATGGGCCCCTGTCAGGTATATATTATTGGAGCCAGCAGAATCTATGGGCTCCTGGCAGGTATATATTATTGAAGGCAGCAGAATGTATGGGCTCCTGTCAGGTATATATTATTGGAGGCAGGAGAATGTATGGGCTCCTGTCAGGTATATATTATTGGAGGCAGGAGAATGTATGGGCTCCTGACAGGTATATATTATTGGAGGCAGGAGAATGTATGGGCCCTTTCAGGTATATATTATTGAAGGCAGCAGAATGTATGGGCTCCTGACAGGTATATATTATTGGAGGCTGCAGAATGTATGGGCTCCTGTCAGGTATATATTATTGGAGGCAGGAGAATGTATGGGCTCCTGTCAGGTATATATTATTGGAGGCAGCAGAATGTATGGGCTCCTGTCAGGTATATATTATTGGAGGCAGGAAAATGTATGGGCTCCTCTCAGGTATATATTATTGAAGGCAGGAGAATGTATGGGCTCCTGTCAGGTATATATTATTGGAGGCAGGAGAATGTATGGGCTCCTGTCAGGTATATATTATTGGAGGCAGCAGAATCTATGGGCTCCTGTCAGGTATATATTATTGGAGGCAGGAGAATGTATGGGCTCCTGTCAGGTATATATTATTGGAGGCAGCATAATGTATGGGCTCCTGTCAGGTATATATTATTGGAGGCAGCAGAATGTATGGGCTCCTGTCAGGTATATATTATTGGAGGCAGCAGAATCTATGGGCTCCTGTCAGGTATATATTATTGGAGGCAGCAGAATGTATGGGCTCCTGTCAGGTATATATTATTGGAGGCAGCAGAATCTATGGGCTCCTGTCAGGTATATATTATTGGAGGCAGCAGAATGTATGGGCTCCTGTCAGGTATATATTATTGGAGGCAGCAGAATGTATGGGCTCCTGTCAGGTATATATTATTGGAGGCCACAGAATGTATGGGCTCCTGTCAGGTATATATTATTGGAGGCCACAGAATGTATGGGCTCCTGTCAGGTATATATTATTGGAGGCTGCAGAATGTATGGGCTCCTGTCAGGTATATATTATTGGAGGCTGCAGAATGTATGGGCTCCTGTCAGGTATATATTATTGGAGGCAGCAGAATGTATGGGCTCCTGTCAGGTATATATTATTGGAGGCAGCAGAATGTATGGGCTCCTGTCAGGTATATATTATTGGAGGCAGCAGAATGTATGGGCTCCTGTCAGGTATATATTATTGGAGGCAGCAGAATGTATGGGCTCCTGTCAGGTATATATTATTGGAGGCAGCAGAATGTATGGGCTCCTGTCAGGTATATATTATTGGAGGCAGCAGAATGTATGGGCTCCTGTCAGGTATATATTATTGGAGGCCGCAGAATGTATGGGCTCCTGTCAGGTATATATTATTGGAGGCCACAGAATGTATGGGCTCCTGTCAGGTATATATTATTGGAGGCTGCAGAATGTATGGGCTCCTGTCAGGTATATATTATTGGAGGCTGCAGAATGTATGGGCTCCTGTCAGGTATATATTATTGGAGACAGCAGAATGTATGGGTTCCTGTCAGGTATATAGTATTGGAGGCAGCAGAATGTATGGTCTCCTGCCAGGTGTATATTATTGGAGCCAGCAGAATCTATGGGCCCCTGTCAAGTATATATTATTGGAGGCATGAGAATGTATGGGCTCCTGTCAGGTATATATTATTGGAGGCAGCAGAATCTATGGGCCCCTGTCAGGTATATATTATTGGAGGCAGCAGAATCTATGGGCCCCTGTCAGGTATATATTATTGGAGGCAGGAGAATGTATGGGCTCCTGTCAGGTATATATTATTGGAGGCAGGAGAATGTATGGGCTCCTGTCAGGTATATATTATTGGAGGCAGCAGAATGTATGGGCTCCTGTCAGGTATATATTATTGGAGGCAGCAGAATGTATGGGCTCCTGTCAGGTATATATTATTGGAGCCAGCAGAATGTATGGGCTCCTGTCAGGTATATATTATTGGAGGCAGCAGAATCTATGGGCTCCTGTCAGGTATATATTATTGGAGGCAGGAGAATGTATGGGCTCCTGTCAGGTATATATTATTGGAGGCAGCAGAATGTATGAGCTCCTGTCAGGTATATATTATTGGAGGCAGCAGAATCTATGGGATCCTGTCAGGTATATATTATTGGAGGCAGCAGAATCTATGGGATCCTGTCAGGTATATATTATTGGAGGCAGCAGAATCTATGGGCTCCTGTCAGGTATATATTATTGGAGGCAGCAGAATCTATTGGCTCCTGTCAGGTATATATTATTGGAGGCAGCAGAATGTATGGGCTCCTGTCAGGTATATATTATTGGAGGCAGCAGAATCTATGGGATCCTGTCAGGTATATATTATTGGAGGCAGCAGAATCTATGGGATCCTGTCAGGTATATATTATTGGAGGCAGCAGAATCTATGGGCCCCTGTCAGGTATATATTATTGGAGGCAGGAGAATGTATGGGCTCCAGTCAGGTATATATTATTGGAGGCAGCAGAATGTATGGGCTCCTGTCAGGTATATATTATTGGAGGCAGCAGAATCTATGGGATCCTGTCAGGTATATATTATTGGAGGCAGCAGAATCTATGGGCCCCTGTCAGGTATATATTATTGGAGGCAGGAGAATGTATGGGCTCCTGTCAGGTATATATTATTGGAGGCAGCAGAATGTATGGGCTCCTGTCAGGTATATATTATTGGAGGCAGCAGAATGTATGGGCTCCTGTCAGGTATATATTATTGGAGGCAGCAGAATGTATGGGCTCCTGTCAGGTATATATTATTGGAGGCAGCAGAATGTATGGGCTCCTGTCAGGTATATATTATTGGAGGCAGCAGAATGTATGGGCTCCTGTCAGGTACATATTATTGGAGGCAGCAGAATCTATGGGCTCCTGTCACGTATATATTATTGGAGGCAGCAGAATCTATGGGCTCCTGTTAGGTATATATTATTGGAGGCCACAGAATGTATGGGCTCCTGTCAGATATATATTATTGGAGGCAGGAGAATGTATGGGCTCCTGTCAGGTATATATTATTGGAAGCAGGAGAATGTATGGGCTCCTGTCAGGTATATATTATTGAAGACAGCAGAATGTATGGACTCCTGTCAGGTATATATTATTGGAGGCCACAGAATGTATGGGCTCCTGTCAGGTATATATTATTGGAGGCAGGAGAATGTATGGGCTCCTGTCAGGTATATATTATTGGAGGCAGCAGAATGTATGGGCTCCTGTCAGATATATATTATTGGAGGCCACAGAATGTATGGGCTCCTGTCAGATATATATTGGAGGCAGGAGAATGTATGGGCTCCTGTCAGGTATATATTATTGGAGGCAGGAGAATGTATGGGCTCCTGACAGGTATACATTATTGGAGGCAGCAGAATCTATGGGCTCCTGTCAGGTATATATTATTGGAGGCCACAGAATGTATGGGCTCCTGTCAGGTATATATTATTGGAGGCAGCAGAATCTATGGGCTCCTGTCAGGTATATATTATTGGAGGCAGGAGAATCTATGGGCTCCTGTCAGGTATATATTATTGAAGGCAGCAGAATGTATGGGCTCCTGTCAGGTATATATTATTGGAGGCCACAGAATCTATGGGCTCCTGTCAGGTATATATTATTGGAGGCAGCAGAATGTATGGGCTCCTGTCAGGTATATATTATTGGAGGCAGCAGAATCTATGGGCTCCTGTCAGGTATATATTATTGGAGGCAGGAGAATGTATGGGCTCATGTCAGGTATATATTATTGGAGGCAGGAGAATGTATGGGCTCATGTCAGGTATATATTATTGAAGGCAGCAGAATGTATGGGCTCCTGTCAGGTATATATTATTGGAGGCCACAGAATCTATGGGCTCCTGTCAGGTATATATTATTGGAGGCAGGAGAATGTATGGGCTCATGTCAGGTATATATTATTGGAGGCAGGAGAATGTATGGGCTCCTGTCAGGTATATATTATTGGAGGCAGGAGAATGTATGGGCTCCTGTCAGGTATATACTATTGGAGGAAGGAGAATGTATGGGCTCCTGTCAGGTATATATTATTGGAGGCAGGAGAATGTATGGGCTCCTGTCAGGTATATATTATTGGAGGCAGCAGAATCTATGGGCTCCTGTCAGGTATATATTATTGGAGGCAGGAGAATGTATGGGCTCCTGTCAGGTATATATTATTGGAGGCAGCAGAATGTATGGGCTCCTGTCAGGTATATATTATTGGAGGCAGGAGAATGTATGGGCTCCTGTCAGGTATATATTATTGGAGGCAGCAGAATCTATGGGCTCCTGTCAGGTATATATTATTGGAGGCAGGAGAATGTATGGGCTCCTGTCAGGTATATATTATTGGAGGCAGCAGAATCTATGGGCTCCTGTCAGGTATATATTATTGGAGGCAGGAGAATGTATGGGCTCCTGTCAGGTATATATTATTGGAGGCAGCAGAATCTATGGGCTCCTGTCAGGTATATATTATTGGAGGCAGCAGAATCTATGGGCTCCTGTCAGGTATATATTATTGGAGGCAGCAGAGTGTATGGGCTCCTGTCAGGTATATATTATTGGAGCCAGCAGAATGTATGGGCTCCTGTCAGGTATATATTATTGGAGGCAGCAGAATCTATGGGCTCCTGTCAGGTATATATTATTGGAGGCAGCAGAGTGTATGGGCTCCTGTCAGGTATATATTATTGGAGGCAGCAGAATGTATGGGCTCCTGTCAGGTATATATTATTGGAGGCAGCAGAATCTATGGGCCCCTGTCAGGTATATATTATTGGAGGCAGCAGAATCTATGGGCTCCTGTCAGGTATATATTATTGGAGGCAGCAGAATCTATGGGCCCCTGTCAGGTATATATTATTTGATAATCATGCCCATTGCCCAGCTCCCGCCATATGTTGATCGCCAGCCAGATAAAACAAGGCAGCTGGGGGCTGGGATTCGCAGCATGGTAAGGCCCAAGCGTTCTTGGCCCCCCACGCTGAAAATCTCAGCCCGCAGCCACCCCTGAAAATGGCGCATTCCTCATAGCACCATTTCCAGGTGCTTTACCCGGCTCTTCCAGCGGCCCTGGTGGTGAGTGGCACCCTGGGTAATAATAGTGTTAGTACCAGACCAGCTTTGTATTATCAGCTGGTACTAAGCCCGAAATTCATGGTGTCACGCCAAATTAGACATAGCCACCATGAATTTCTAGTAAACCGAAAAAAAAGACAGAAATTTTTTTTTTTTATTAAAAATAAAACTCATTTAGGGACTCCATCTTTAATAAAGAAAAATCCTCACTCCAACGTAATCCATAGGTCTTCTGTCTTCAGCTCTGCTACATCTTTGTCATCAGACAATATGTCTACTGACAGAGATGAGCCGGCACAGAATGACACTGGAGCAATGTTACTGTGTAGTGCGGCACTAGATTTCTTTTTTTGTCATTTCATGCAGTGTAGAAATCTTGGGAAAAGTGTAGATTGTGCTCTGGAAGTGATCAGTTATAGCTAACTATGTTATTTTCTGCAGAGATAAGTCCTGCATAGAAGATGTGATATATCGGTCTGCGGCAGATAAAGAACTTCACCTAGAGACATCACTGGTGAGTATGTGTGTTACCTATACACACACACTGACACTATATACAGAGCTCCTGTGTGTAATGTCACTGGTGATCACTGTATTACCTATACACACACACTGACACTATATACAGAGCTCCTGTGTGTAATGTCACTGGTGATCTCTGTACTACCTATACACACACACTGACACTATATACAGAGCTCCTGTGTGTAATGTCACTGGTGAGTATGTGTGTTACCTATACACACACACTGACACTATATACAGAGCTCCTGTGTGTAATGTCACTGATGATCACTGTATTACCTATACACACACACACACTGACACTATATACAGAGCTCCTGTGTGTAATGTCACTGGTGATCACTGTATTACCTGTACACTGACACTATATACAGAGCTCCTGTGTGTAAAGTCACTGGTGATCTATGTACTACCTATACACACACACTGACACTATATACAGAGCTCCTGTGTGTAATATCACTGGTGATTTCTGTATTACCTATACACACACACTGACACTATATACAGAGCTCCTGTGTGTAATGTCACTGGTAATCACTGTATTACCTATACACACACACTGACACTATATACAGAGCTCCAATGTGTAAAGTCACTGGTAATCTCTGTACAACCTATATACACACACTGACACTATACACGGAGCTCCTGTGTGTAATGTCACTGGTGATCACTGTATTACCTGTACTCTGTCACTGTATACAGAGCTCCTGTGCATAATGTCACTGGTGATCACTGTGTTACCTATACACACACACTGACACTATATACTGAGCTCCTGTGTGTAATGTCGCTGGTGATCACTGTATTACCTATACACACACAGTGACACTATATACAAAGTTCCTGTGTGTAATGTCACTGGTGATCTCTGTACATCCTATACAAACACACTGACACTATATACGGAGCTGCCTTGTGTAATGTCACTGGTGATCACTGTATTACCTGTACTCTGACACTGTATACAGAGCTCCTGTGCATAATGTCACTGGTGATCACTGTATTACCTATACACACACACTGACACTATATACAGAGCTCCTGTGTGTAATGTCACTGGTGATCTCTGTACATCCTATACAGACACACTGACACTATATACGGAGCTGCCTTGTGTAATGTCACTGGTGATCACTGTATTACCTGTACTCTGACACTGTATACAGATCTCCTGTGTGTAATGTCACTTGTGATCACTGTATTACCTGTACACACACACTGACACTATATACAGAGCTCCTGTGTGTAATGTCACTGGTGATTGCTGTATTACCTATACACACATACTGACGCTATATACAGAGCTCCTGTGTGTAATGTCACTGGTGATCACTGTATTACCTATACACACACACTGACACTATACACAGAGATCCTGTGTGTAATGTCACTGGTGATCACTATATTACCTATACACACACACACTGACACTATATACAGAGCTCCTGTGTGTAATGTCACTGGTGATCACTGTATTACCTATACACACACACTGACACTATATACAGAGCTCCTGTGTGTAATGTCACTGGTGATCACTGTATTACCTATACACACACACTGACACTGTATACAGAGCTCCTGTGTGTAATGTCACTGGTGATCACTGTATTACCTGTACACACACACTGACATTGTATACAGATCTCCTGTGTGTAATGTCACTGGTGATCACTGTATTACCTGTACACACACACTGACACTATATACAGAGCTCTTGTGTGTAATGTCACTGGTTATCACTGTATTACCTATACACACACACTGACACTATATACAGAGCTCCTGTGTGTAATGTCACTGGTGATCTCTGTACTACCTATACACACACACTGACACTGTATACAGATCTCCTGTGTGTAATGTCACTGGTGATCACTGTATTACCTATACACACACACTGACACTATATACAGAGCTCCTGTGTGTAATGTCACTGGTGATCTCTGTACTACCTATACACACACACTGACACTGTATACAGAGCTCCTGTGTGTAATGTCACTGGTGATCACTGTATTACCTATACACACACACACACACTGACACTATATACAGAGCTCCTGTGTGTAATGTCACTGGTGATCACTGTATTACCTATACACACACTGACACTATATACAGAGCTCCAATGTGTAATGTCACTGGTGATCACTATATTACCTATACACACACACTGACACTATATACAGAGCTCCTGTGTGTAATGTCACTGGTGATCACTGTGTTACCTATACACACACACTGACACTGTATACAGAGCTCCTGTGTGTAATGTCACTGGTGATCACTGTATTACCTCTACACTGACCCTATACACAGGACTCCTGTGCATAATGTCACTGATAATCTCTACATTATCTGTACACTGACTCTATATACAGAGCTTTTTTACATCTTCATTATCAGTCACTATCTGGTGCCATTATGTGCCATGGTCATGGCGTGGCGGAATTTGTCCCTTGTATGTGGTATTATTCGGACAGTCACTATGTGGTGGTAATATGTGGTCTTCTCATGGTGTGGCAGTATATATACCTTGTACTTGGTAGTATTTCATCACTATGTGGTGGTATGTGTTCTGGTCATGGTGTGGCGGTATTTCTCTCTTCTATATGGTATTATTAGTCTAGGGATAGTTGTCAGTCATTTGTTTTTTCGGATATTAAGAATGGGAACATTCTTTATTTGCAATACATATTAAATACTTGGATGGTTAACCTCTCCCTGTGTTGTGACTACTACAGAGCAGCAGAGATGCACGTCAGCTCAAGACGCAAAAAATAAGCCGTCACAAAGCCCCAGATCCAAAAAAATGAGAACACTACGGTGCGCAGAACATGGCGTGAAAAGTGTGATTTTTCAAACTTATGAATTTGTTTTCACCACTTAGATACCAGTAAAGGTATACATGTTTGGTATCTACAAACTCGTACTGACCCGAGGCATCACCCTGTCACGTCGGTTTTTCCATATAGTGAACATGGTGACTAAAAAAAACAATAAACAAACGTGCAATTGCACTTTTTTTGCAATTTTACTGCACTTGGAATTTTTGTTGCCATTTCCCTGTACACTATATGGTAAAATAAATGATTGCATCTGAAAGTACAACTCGTCCCGCACAAAAACTGTCTTTCCTGCTGCTACAGACTTTTATATGACTACAATTTACATTCTGCTGCTTATGGAAACATTTTTGCAGTGTACAAGACCCTTCTTACACTTGCTTGCACCCAGGTTTCATGTGAAAGAGTGTTCTCAAAGCTGAAAAGTGTAAAAAATCGTCTGAGGGCTTTGATTGGACAGGAGCTTTTAGAGTCCCTCCTTCTGTTGAACATTGAGTGTGACATTTCAAGGAACTTAGACTATGATGACATTATTAATACGTATGCAATGTCATCTTCTGTTCTGAAAAAAAAACGTTTGTAATTTTGCTGCTGATTGACTGTTAGTGTGAGTTTATTTGTTGTTTTGGGCCTTTCACTAACAATTGAATGGTATTGTATTATAGAGGAGAGGAAATCGTGCAATACAAACTTCCAAAATGCTTACAGAATTCTTTTACTTTTCCCAGCGGCCAAGTTTGGTGCTGCTACAATGATGCCGGCTGCTGGGATGCCAGATGGATGCAGGTTCAATTTGTGGCACTTACACTTTAAGAGAATGTACCTTGAAAGTATTTCTTGTTATTGTTCTGTTATGGCACTTTATCACACACTGGTGTGAATAAGATAACAGTGTTCCTCTTTCGCCAGGAGTGTTTCTTTAGTTTGTTATTTATTCGTTATATTGGTTATTTATTGGTTAATAAAGTTGATTCATTTTGAATGAGTTTGTGGACTTATGTTATTCCTATATACGGTATCTGCATGGTGCTGGTGGGCCCCAAGATTGATTGTTTCCTGGTGGGCCCCAGGTACTCCAGTCCGGCGCTGGACCCCACTGATCCTGGGCACTGGTGCAGCACTGCGCCCCCTTCACTGTGTTTTTCACTGGCCACCCGGCTGTTCTGGGAACGGCAAAGTGACGCTTTCCCTGAGATTTTGATTTTGGTTAGATTTCTCTTGCAATACTCAAGCAGTGATGTCGCGAGCTGGATAATAACAAGCTAATATGGTCTTCTTGGGTTTATAGGAAATTGCACAAAAATTCCGTGTCGTTGGCCCTGAAACATTCAGCGTCCTGTTTATGGGATGCATAAAGGATGAAGAGCTGGGCTTCCTACAAGCTCTGCAGGTATGGCTTGCTGCACACATCCTGCATCCTATATCCGTACAGTGCACACTTACCTGGGAATTATGTCTCACACTTCCGACATGATGAGATGCGCAAAAACATTGAGGAATCATGGAGCAACTGTTCATTTTACTAATACAGATATTTCTTGCTGCAGTATTTCTGCTGAAGTGACGATGGGGCATGCCGGCTGAGGGTGGGACTCTTGGAGTCTCTGATGACTGTTGGGCTAGGTGCACATTACGTTTGTGGCCATTGTTGGGCGCATACACATAGAAGGTGCGTGCCCCCTAGTGGCCACTGTCAGGATGGATGATGAGGCATCCGTCCACTATTGGGACCCATTGTAAAGAAATGTATACCACATTGCAGAGGTCGCTCTACATTTTTTACAGAAGAGTAAAAATCCTCCTCATAGTATTTTTCAGGAGTATTTTTAGCCAGTCTTTGAATATTAGAGAAGAGGCTGCAACCTGTGCTTTGCTCTACCGCTTCACCATCTTTGACGTATATTTACGTCAAAGGTCGTGTCCCTGCCTTTGATGTGATCTCGCACACCGAGTCCACATATTTCCCTGCACATGATGACTGATTTAATCAACCATCATCTGCCTTTAATAGCTGCTGATGTACTGTTGCTCCGCCTGCTGCTATTAACCCGTTAAATCCAGCTGTCAATCGCTGACAGCGGGATTTAACGCACGTCGGCTGGAAGCGCGTCATACATCCTGCCACGTGATTGTGGGGCACCGATGGGTTGTCATGACAGCTGGGGGTCTGCTGATGACCTCCCATACATGTCATTATGACCCACCTATGGGCCGGCGTTCATAGAAGATGGTGATTTCTGCTATAGATAGCAGTGTATGTACAGCACAAGCGATCAGACGATCGCCGCTCCAAGTCTCCTAATTAATCTGATCAGTAAACATTGTAATGGGGGAAAAAATCAAAATGCCAGAATGACGTTTTTTTTGGCTGCCACAGCATTGCAGTAAAGTGCAACATCAAAGTGGTTGCAGGGAGTATATAAGGATATGTAGCTCACAAACTCCTAAATATATGATGTTTTCATTTACAATGTATCTAATTTATACATGTATATAGAGAGTACTGAGCATGGATTTGTAAGGTTTCATAACTTCCATGCTAGACAAAATTCTATAAAATAAATAATGTGACAATTCTTTCATGGCCGGAGGTGATAATAAACTGATATAACCGTGTACACTAGTAATTAGAATTCCCTGGGCTCGGGTGTAAGAGGCAATATTCCTGATGATCAGGGTCCCGTGTAGGGACGGTCACTGCTGTATACCATCTAGTACAGAGGTACAGAAGCTGGCGGCGCTCCCATAACCTCCGGGCTGCTGGATTCTATCAAACATCTCCATGTTATTCTGTATACAGTTATATTCTTCTTTCCATCACAATGCGGTGGGATATCACTACAATATGCCAACATGCTGTGATTAGTGGAGGGCGGCTGTCACTATCCCCCGACTTTAGAATTAGATTGAATAAACCTTCAAAGGGGGTGTACAAAGTTTAAAAGATATCTCCTATCCATAGGATAACTTCCCGATGGATGGAGTCTGACTGCTGGGAGCCTCACCAATCCTGAAAACTGGGGATTTGAAGAGTCCTTTGTGACTGATGTGATGGTCGATCATTGCTGCACCATACATTCTCTATGGGACGACTGAAGCTCTGTGCTCGGCTGGTCTTCAGCACTCCCATTAAGAATGAACGGAGCAGTGAGTATACTCAACCACCACTCCATTTGCGGCACCCTGCTACAACAGGTACCACAGGACCCAGGGTGCATGGATGGACTTCTCCACAAGAGGCCCTCACTACATACAAACACCTCCACCCTTCCTCCTCATACCACCAGAGGGAGCCCGTTAGGGATATATATATATGGAGGGTGGAGCCAGGCAGTTCAGTCAGAGTTAGTAGTCAGACAGAGAGAGTCTGAGAGCGTGCTGACGCTGAGAGCAGCGAAGACGCAGCGCATCTGCTGCTGGGTTCTGAGGGCCACGAGTGTGGCCGACGGTAAGGAGGAGAGATGAGAGGAGTTGAGGGGGCAGAGGAGCATCACAAGGCTCACACCGAAGATACAAACCGGACACCGGGTCCGCGCCTACAGGGTCCTTTATACCCAGTAGGGACAACCGGCATTCCAGGAGGACTACAAGTCCCTGGCAGACCTGAAGCTAGACCCATTACAGGACCAGGAACCACGATGGCCCCGACTACCAGGGATAGTGGTTGCCAGCAGAAGGTCCTACTACCGAGCGACAGGTGAAGGAACAGCACGACACATAAGCTAGGCCCAGTTGCAGCTGGCCAGGAGCATACAGAGAGGCAGACACGGACCAGGAGGCCTTATACCCGCTCACTGGGGAGAAGTCCTGAAGTGCACCCATCCTACTGAGTACCCTGGACCGTACCTGACATCCGCACCAGTAAAGATATTGAAGCGAATCCCCTGTCTCTGTCAGTTACTCCTGCTGCACCATCCCGCCTGCACTACAAGTCCCAGCATCACCTCCCACCAAATTCCACACTGCCCCGGGGGCCCGCTCCACCTGTGGGAAGCAGAAACACCTCAGCTGCCATCCCATCACCCCCCTGGAGGTCTGAAGCAGCGCTGGTAATCATTACCAAGTACCACAGGTGGCGTCACAAACTGTTTATTTATTTTATCCAAGTTTCAATCCCCTTTTTCAAGAGTGACCCCAGGGTACGGGCCCAGGAGCCGACCACCGCGACATCCCCAAAACCAGGCAAAGGCCCGGGTACCGAGTCGTCCCCATCCCCTGGGCGCGTCGTACTCATCGTCTGTGGGACTGCCAGAACTAGTGGAGCGCTGCTCTTGGCTATTTTTGGGCAGTCCTATAGACAGTGAATGGAGGGGAGGCTGAGCATGCTGCCTGTTCTTGGCTTTGCTAGGGGTTCCAGCAGTCAGACCCTCAGTGATCAGTAAGTTATCCCCTAACCTTTGGATAAGAGATGATTTTCTATTTTGGCAATAACCCTTTAATTGCATCCATGTGGTTATTTTCCCCTATCCTGTCCACCTTTATTATGTCCGTTATTCCCTCTGGTGGTCTGTGCAGCCATGTAGTGTATGTCTGTACTACTCAGGCTCTGGGGGCCGGAGCGTGCAGCTACAGAGCAACCTGCTCCACATCACTGCCAGGAGGGGAGATTTATTGCTGTGTAGTTAGTCCAGGTGGTGCCGACAAGTAGAGGGAACAAGTTCTGGCAATCCTGCCAAAGAACACAGTTATTCCTGCACCGGACCTGCATCTCCGGTGTGCGGCGGCCGGGAAGGTGCCCGCTCTCCTCAGGGAAGATGCTGACGGCCCGCAGGCACATACCCGTCCTTGTGCCAATGCCCAGGAGATAAAGCAGGACATTTATCTAAGTAGAGATGTGGCGTCTCCCACCCGCCTGTCATATTTGTAGATGACGCGTGGCGGAGGGCAGAAGCCGGGGTAGGACTCCTGTCCGGCTGCAGAAGTCTCATGTGTAGTGATACTCATGTGACTTTTCTAAAAGCATAAATCGGCCCGCAGAGGTGTCAGCGACGCTGGCTCAGACGTTACTGTGAGCGGAATAACAAGGCTTTGGTAACAGTTTCACCTCTTTATATTGTATTAGCTCCTTTACTTAGTCCTAGTTCAGACTGGTCTAAGAGATCGCCTGCTGATTCCTTTCTTGCGATTCTGATAGGAGATTTCTGTTAGAAGTTTGGCGCAAGGCTAGTGATTAGACTGGCTAGTGATTAGACTGGCTAGTGATTAGACTGGCTAGTGATTAGACTGGCTAGTGATTAGACTGGCTAGTGATTAGACTGGCTAGTGATTAGACTGGCTAGTGATTAGACTGGCTAGTGATTAGACTGGCTAGTGATTAGACTGGCCAGTGATTAGACTGGCCGGTGATTAGACTGGCCGGTGATTAGACTGGCTGGTGATTAGACTGGCTGGTGATTAGACTGGCTAGTGATTAGACTGGCCAGTGATTAGACTGGCCAGTGATTAGACTGGCCAGTGATTAGACTGGCCGGTGATTAGACTGGCTAGTAGATAAGGATTTTGTGCCAGATTTTTAGTAACAAAGGGAATACCGCGGTCGGCCACTTTAGGTGGACTGTTACAGTAGGCAGCATGCTGATAAGTTATTTTTTGACGTTTTGCATGATTTTCGCTGTCTTCGGTTGGCATATCCCCCCCCTTCCCAACGGCACTTCCATCTGCAACCTGTAACGGCCAGTCGGAATACCCGTGCTGGCATCAGGGTCTTATTGCATGGGTAGGCGCTGTGGCATTGGGGTCTTATTACAGGGGTAGGCATGCTGGCATCAGGGTCTTATTACATGGGTAGGCGCACTGGCATCGGGGTCTTATTACACTGGTAGGCGCACTGGCATCGGGGTCTTATTACACGGGTAGGCGCGCTGACATCGGGGTCTTATTACATGGGTAGGCGCGCTGGCATCGGGTCTTATTACACGGGTAGGCGCGCTGGCATCGGGGTCTTATTACACGGGTAGGGTTGCTGGCATCGGGGTCTTATTACACGGGTAGGCGCGCTGGCATCGGGTCTTATTACACGGGTAGGCTTGCTGGCATCGGGGTCTTATTACACGGGTAGGCTTGCTGGCATCGGGGTCTTATTACACGGGTAGGCGCGCTGGCATCGGGGTCTTATTACACAGGTAGGCGCGCTGGCATCAGGGTCTTATTACACGGGTAGGTGCGCTGGCATCGGGGCCTTATTACACGGGTAGGTGCGCTGGCATCGGGGTCTTATTACACGGGTAGGCGCGCTGGCATCAGGTCTTATTACACGGGTAGGCGCGCTGGCATCAGGTCTTTATTACACGGGTAGGCGTGCTGGCATCGGGGTCTTATTACACTGGTAGGCGCGCTGGCATCGGGGTCTTATTACACGGGTAGGCGCGCTGGCATCGGGGTCTTTATTACACGGGTAGGCGTGCTGGCATCGGGGTCTTATTACACGAGTAGGCGCACTGGCATCGGGGTCTTATTAAACGGGTAGGCGCGCTGGCATCGGGGTCTTATTACACGGGTAAGCGCGCTGTTCGGAGACAATGGGAAAACCAGTGGGCAAGGCTTCACAGATACAGAAAATAGCACAGAATTTACTAGTAGAAGTTGCCTATTTATTATGTAGACACACGTTTGGAAATGACATAAGTAGATGGCCCAAGCCCTCCACAAAGCTTTTCATCCTGGAGGGCACCGGCTTTACCAATGTGACCCTCTGACATATGGGAGCATCATTATAATAGGGTACTGCCTTTACATGCCAGCTAGTCCGTGTCCAGTTACTGCTTTCTCTGTGACGGGGTGTACATATTTGCGTGAATGTAATGTGGATAGTGACTGTATACGCCATCTTGTGCTTCAGGTCTGGAGGCAGATGCGGCACATGGGGGTAAAGCCGGATGTAATCACCTATAACCTGCTTCTTTGTGCCCCCCGAGACTGTGGGATTGGAGACACCGCTGACGCTCTACATTTACTCACGCACTCTAAGGAACTGGCAGCCCTGACTTTAAGTGCAGGCAAAGAGAAGCAAGACAGGAAAAGCCAGCAAGTGAAGAAAAGAAAGGATAGTCCTGAAGAGGTGGGCAGCCCATGCTCCTGGGCCATTCCTCAATTCCAAGTGGCAACTATGGCACAGCTGAGGACTTGGCAGGCTCACAGGCACTGGCCGTGGTGAGTACGGCTGACCATTTTCCCAGCGTGCCCTCTTTTGATGCCAGTAATGTGCCAAACCTCCTGGACCTGTCTGTAAATACGGGAAAAATTGTGTCACTTGCAAATGTCAATACCCCATCTGACCGATTGGCAGTGATTGGCGACTTAGGGGGCGTTCTTCAGAAGATGAAAGAAGACAACGTCTGTCCTACAATAAAGACCTTCACCCTCCTAGCGGCAGTCATGAGAGCAGAAGTGGGGTCAGAATCTGCCGTCCTGGCCACTATGGACGCCTACGGAGTACAGCCAGATCTCACCTTTTTTAACACTTTGGTGTTGAAGAGGAGTAAAACTCTGAAGCTGCAGTCGGCTTTGGTAAGGGAATGGTTTTTATTTTATCATTTAAATGTTAAAAAGCCATCATAAAATAATTAACACGGCTTGTGAGAAGATCCACGCTATCTGACAGTAAAGAGGCTGAGGTACAGTAGGTGAATGATGTTACCGCATTGTGGGATTATATTTGCTGCATGAAATCATTTGTAAAGTGTGTGACAGATCTGCCTGACTTTTTATATATATTTTTTTCTTAAAAGTGAATACCTTTTTTTTTTTACTATGGCTTAATAACGATCCAAAGCAAATGGTTCTGTGTGACCCACTACTACTCAGGTAGCGTTAGCCCTCCCTGGGAAAGGTGTACTTGGACGATGGGCCGGTGGAAGAGGGGGATGCAGTCGCGGCCTTGACCCAGTCCGTGCCCAGGGCGCACACATTAAAAATATGGGCTAGCAGATGAGCGGTTATTTGTCGACTACGCCACCTGTGGTTCCCGGTGATTACCACCAGCGCTGCGTCAGTCCTCTGAGGCGGGTGTCGTGGCAGCTCAGCTGGTACTACTCCCCACAGGCGGAGCAGGGCCACAGGGCAGAGAGAGAGGAAAGTCTGGAGGTTGGTGGTGTGTGTGCGGTGCCGCGCAGGACAGGATAACGGAGGCAAGGGGTGAAGTCTTCCAAGCTTTACTCACGTTGTTTCAATAGTAAGCACAAAGCTTCTCCTTGCTCCTCACGGCGCGCTGCGACCACCAGGAAGGGGTTCAGCACACTCCGGGTAGTTTAGGTGCACTTAACGAGACCCCTGGACCAGAATGTTCCTCTCCTTGGTGAGTTCTCCCATTAAGTCTCCTCCTGACTGTGTGTGTGGTATGAACTTGGTGAAAGGCCGGTTCCCGCTGCATCAGCGCAGTTTAAGGGATACGGGTGGCGTACGCCGCTCCGTCCATATCCCCCTTAGGGATCCAGAAGGCCTCTGGGCTTTTCCGACTGAGACGTGAAGTAACAGAGTCAGATATCGGGGGCTGGTACCCCTCTTGCAGCAGGAATCCCTCTGGCTAGGCCAGAGTAAGAAATACAGGGGGTGTATGCTGCTCCGTCCGTATCCCCTGGGATCCTTTTGCCTGTGGAGCTTTACTCCTCCGCTCCCCTCCAGGCCTTCTTAGGTAGGGACCTTGACCGGGTAGAGACAGCGGTTAACTCTAACCCACTCCTCACCTCAAGCCCAGAGTACGAGGACCGTGTATCTTCAACAAGCTGCAGGTTCCAGCAGAAAGCCACTATCAGCGATGAAGATCACAATCAAAGACCTTGAACCTAAGATGGCCGTGTATTAAATATGTATCAGTAAGTGTAACCTAAAAGTGTGTCCTCTACGCTCACCCACTACATAGTTCCTCCTATCTTTGGTCGTCCCCCCCATCTCCTCTATCCCGGCTGGGGCAGCACCCTGGTGCATATAAGCCCCCCACAGGACAGGAGTGGTGTAGTGTTGAGTTCTGAGGCTGGGTCCCGTGTGGTGCTCCATCCTTACCTCGGAGAGGAGATACCACACCTCGATCTGAGGTGCAGTACCCCTGTGGCGACTGAACCCTCAGGGACGCCACAGTTCCAACCGATTCATATAGAAACTACACTTTTTTATATTGGCCTAATTGTTTCTAAGCATGGCTTTGAAAGAACGGGCATTGCTTTGAAAGAAGGGGCATTGCTTTGAAAGAACGGGCATTGCTTTGAAAGAAGGGGCATGGCTTTGAAA
This sequence comes from Phyllobates terribilis, assembly GCF_046119375.1. Lineage (NCBI taxonomy): Eukaryota > Metazoa > Chordata > Amphibia > Anura > Dendrobatidae > Phyllobates > Phyllobates terribilis. Next base: position 953,811 of record NW_027363021.1, on the reverse strand, counting down.
GAACGGGCATGGCTTTGAAAGAAGGGGCATTGCTTTGAAAGAAGGGGCATGGCTTTGAAAGAAGGGGCATGGCTTTGAAAGAAGGGGCATGGATTTGAAGAAGGGGCATGGCTTTGAAAGAAGGGGCATGGCTTTGAAAGAAGGGGCATGGCTTTGAAAGAAGGGGCATGGCTTTGAAGAAGGGGCATGGTTTTAAAAGAAGGGGCATGGCTTTGACAGAAGGGGCATGGCTTTAAATACAACAGCATGCACTAAATTGTTTGAAAATTGGGGGGCAAAAAAAGTGATGCAAGGCAAGTCAGCAAAAGAGTCTAAAGTATGACAAATTTTCTCATTTACATGTCCATATTTAACCACGTACATGGAAAAAATGGCCCTGGTGTCAGCAGTGTTTGTTCCGTGTGTCATCAGTGTTTGGTCTGTGGGTCCGTTTTTCCCATCAATGTTTGACGGATGGATAAATAAATCCTTGAATTACAGAGCTTCTCCTATTCTTTGCCATCCGGGTGCTGAATGTTTTTGCACAGACCCATAGACTTGTATCGGCTCTTTTCATCTGTGATATCGGAAAAAGACAGACAGACGGACATGTGAATAGCACCATAGATTATACTGGGTATGTGATGTATCCATGAGAAAAGGGATAAACCTCCACGTGCAACATGATGTGTGAATGAGGCCTTTTGCTTTTTCTGGCCGCACCATCAAGAAAGATTTCCTCCATTTGTGTTTTTGGTCGGTGTGATGTCCATGTCACCCAGTGTAATATTCCACATGAATGGATTGACCACCAGACTGTGGGGGAATAATGGCTACAGGCGCTTATCTCATCCATCCGTTTTTTTAATGAGATATAACCGTAGATTTCAAAGGCTGCACAACAATCAGACACAATCCGTGTGGCAGGTATGTTTTACCGGACGCACTGCATAGATTACATAGGAAAGTGTGTCTGGCCTTCTATTAGGTTTTTTTTTAGTTATGGATGACAAATGGACGCTGGACGGATCAAAAATGGCCTTTTTTTCCCCTGAACACAAAGCATTGTGCTTGTGTGAATTTGCGCTTCGGCAGGGAATTGTGCCCTAAGCCTATATGAAGGCGTTTTGTGCGCTGCCGCCAAAATGCAACATTCAGTTGGACGCAGCAATATTTTATGTGTGAATACTGTTTAATACAGATTTTAGCATTTCCATTTTTCTGAAAATGCGTTGGGCCTCATGCAGAAACATACTTTTTGTCGAAACGGACAGTGATACCCATAACAGCCAATCAGAGCTCTTCTTTTATTGCCCTGGTAAAATGAAACGTGGCATCTGGTTGGCTGTCATGGAGAACACTGACACATTCTGAAACTTAGTGCCGATTCTTCCACACTTCATGCCACACGTACAGTGTAAAAACTGATGGTCTGAATGGTTTCTTTACAGCAGCTGTTGCCTATGATGGCACAGAGAGGCATTGCACCAAACATCCATACCTTTTGCAATCTCGCTAGGGCATGCCTTAAAGAAAAAGATGGTTTACAGCTCCTGGAAGACATGGCGGTAATGACATTGCTACTTTGCATAGTTTATTTAGTGTCTTTTTTTTTTTTACTCCTACTTGATAAAGTCTAGAAAATAATGTCATTTTTAAACTGATTTGCCTTTTTATAGAAAACAAGTGACAAGGATCTTTTTGCATATCTGATCGGTAACTTGTTTTACAGATTTGTGGATTCCATCCAAATATCAATGTATACAGCACATTGATTAATGCGGCCATAAAGAGGTTAGATGACGTCTACTTGACCAATATTCTGCGGGACATGAGGAACAGAAACGTGGCTCCTAATGAAGTGGTGGTCCGTCAGCTGGAGTCTGCAGCACAGTACCCACTAAACTTTGATAAAGTGAGTATACGATCTGATAAAACCAATAATGGAGGCTGGTGAAGAGGAGGGAATTCGCCTCCATGTGGGTAAAAATGTGTTGTTTTTTATCAAAATGGAAACTTGTATTCGGTAAAAATACTCCACACCACACGCCATCAACCAAGAAGGCCAATAACTAGTAATAGATTAGAAACAAGCGTTTGAAGACTTTTCCTGTTGTGAACATGATCCTTTAAGTTAAAGGGAACCTGTCACATTGGATAACGCTATTAACCTGCTGATGTAGGGTTAATCTGCTGGGTAATACCATTAGGAAGTGCTTGGCCACTATACTGAATGTGCAGCACATGGGAGTAAATGAACTTTATTCCTCCCGTGAGCCGCCGGCTTTCAGTCATGCAGGGCGTGCCTTTATTCACCACTCCATACAATGTGAGCAGTGGCAGTAAGCACGCCCTGGAACTTCCACTGACAGGTGGCTCTGCACTGATGCACTGTAGAGCTAGCTGTCAGTCAAAGGGCTGGGGCGTGCTTACAACCATTGCTTACTGTGTACAGATTGGTGACACTGTCTGAGCACTAACTCTCAACTCTAGCTAGATTCTAACTACTGACTGAGCTGCCTGGCTCCACCTTCCCTTTATATATCCCTATCAGGGCTCCCTCTGCTGGTATGAGGTGGAAGGTAGAGGTGTTTGGATGTAGTGAGAGCCTCTTGTGGAGAAATCCAATCATGCACCCTTCTAGGTTCTGTGGCACCAAGCGCAGCAGGGCGCCACATATACAGTTATATGTTATGCAGTGAGTCTAATGGCTGGCCATATTTAGGAAAAACCCCACTAAGAAATTAAAGACACATAGAGCAGGGCACAGTAATGACAAATTCCCATTAGAAAGGAGAGAGTCTCCCATAGTGTTGGCCTATGCAGTGAATGCAAAGGCTGCCAAAAATTTGGAGGCACTTCAATGCCCCTTGGAAGAGACGTGGAGGAGGACCTCATAAAAAATGTTCCCATGAGAAAGGAGCGGGCCTCCTATTCTTGTAATGCCCATGCACTAAGTGTATGGGCTGACAAACATTCTCCCCTGGGGGGTATACATGTACATACTGTATAAAACATTTTTTTTACGGGCATCATAAACACTCCTTCAAAAAAATTCTGTGGGTGTTGCATCACGGACCACGGTCACCCTGGTGATATGGTGGTGGAAGATGAGGAGAAGGAGGAGGACAAGAGCAAATAGTCAAAATCAGGAAGTGTATACCCATGTGTGGGTGTGAAAAGGTGCATGGGAATACACCTCCCAAGAAAAGACACTGGATTTGAGTTTATGTTACGCTGCTATTATTCGGTGGTGTTGAGAAGTCTGGCCCAATCTAGCACTTGTTCATTTTTATAAGAGTCAGCCTGTCAGCATTTTCAGTTGACAGGCGGATGCGCTTATCAGTTATAATTCCACCAGCGGCACTAAAAACCGGCTCTGATAAAACGCTGGCGGCAGGGCAGACCAGGACCTCCAAGGCATAGAGACCCAATTCATTCCACTTATCCTGCTTGGATACCCAATAATTATAAGGCACAGCGGAATCACAGAGGATGTTGGTACGTTCGGCAAGGTACTCCCTCAGCATCTTCCCAAACTTTGAACTCCTTGTGAGAGTACCCCGCGCCTCAGGCCCTCTGCGATGGGAGGGTCTGAGAAAACTCTCCCAGAACTTTGACAGTGTTCCCCTGCCTCTGCTGGACTGAAGTTGCGTCTCTCTCGCTTGTACTCCTTGGTTGTCCAATGAAGTGTGCCCTCTGCTGCCAGCGTTTTCAGATGGGAATTTTTTTAATAGTGCCGCAACACAGGCCTTCTGGTACAGCCCCATTTTTGCAGGCCTGTCCACCTCAGGAATAAGAGATATAAAGTTCTCCTTGTAGTGTGGGTCTAGAAGTGTCACCAACCATTAATGACTGTCACCCAAAATTTTGAGAACGCAAGGGTCATGGGAAAGGCAGCGTAACATAAACTCAGCCATGCGTGCCAGACTACTAACAGTCAAGACTTTCGTGTCCTCACAAAGAGGATGACTGACCATGCTCTCCTCCTCATCCTCCTCTCTGTCCTCTGGCCATCCACGCTGAACAGACGGTATGACAGCTGTGCAGGTAGAACAGTCTATAGTGCATGAAACTAGCTCCTGTCCTTCCTCCTTCTCCTCTTCCTCATTTTCACCCAATCCACGTTGGGATGAGATGAGGCTTGACTGTGTGTAATCAACCTGTATGGTTCCTTGCTCCATCTCATTGTGCTCCACCTGCAATGCATCCTCTTTGATTGTGAGCAGAGAGCATTTCAGAAGACAGAGAAGCGGGATGGTGACACTAATTATGGCGTCATCGCCGCTCACCATCGTGGTGGAGTCCTCAAAGTTTTGGAGGATGGTACATATGTCTGACATCCAGGTCGACTCCAGAGGTCTTATGTGTGGAGTCTGAACTGAATACCGACGGCCTTGTTGATGCTGGTACTCAACAACTGCCCTCTTCTGCTCAAAAATCCTTCCCAACAACTGCAGTGTAGAGTTCCAATGCGTGGGGACATCACACACCAGTCTGTGAGCCGGAAGCTGCAAACGCTGCAGAAACACGGCAAAGGCGGCGGAAGCTGTAGCTGACTTTCTAAAATGGGCACAAAGGCGGCGTACTTTAACAAGCAGATCCAGCTGCTCCGGGTAGGATTTGAGAAACCGCTGAACCATGAGGTTAAGCACATGGGCCAGGCATGGTACGTGTGTGAGCTCATCTCGTCTCAGAGCCGCCACCAGGTTCCGGCCATTGTCACACACGACCATGCCTGGCTGTAGGTTCAGCGGTGTGAGCCACAGATCTGCCTGGTCTTTCAGAGCTGTCCACAACTCTTCAGCATTGTGCGGTTTGTCATCTAAGCATATTAGCTTCAGCATTGCCTATTGCCGCTTGGCCGAGGCAGTGCTGCAGTGTTTCCAGCTTGCAACTGATGTGGTCATTTTGGAGATGGAGGCTGAAGAGGAGGAGGCTAAGAAGGATGAGGTGCAGGAGCTGTAGACCGTGGGGGCAACCCTGATTGATCTACGGCCCGCAATCCTTGGCGTCGGGAGGATGTGTTCCATCCAAAGTAGTGTTGAGCCACCCCTGTATGTTCGCCGAACTGTTCGTCGAACACCTTCGAACACTGTTAAAACCAATGGCAGGCAAACAAAAACACATAGAAACACATAGAAAACACATAGAAAACACTTCAAAGGTGTCCAAAAGCTGACAAACTGCTCAGAAGACACAACTAATGCAAGGAAAAGTGACAAGTACATATAGTCATGCGAAAAGAAAAGAGGTGGAGGAGTAAAAGGAGGGGGAGACACAGATATAGGCATGTCATGACATTGTAAAATCAAGAAAGGCTGGAGAAAAAATCTAAAATCAGCCTACCAACACCCAGACGTCGTGACAAGAAAATTTAAGAAAGAAATATCTTTAGGTAGAATGGCGGTTCCATTCAGAACACTTTCCTTACAAGACGTAGTGGTATCCCCGTTGTGAGTTGTGCCAAAAACAGAACCCAATACATTCGGACTAATCCACGATTTGTCATATCCAAGGGGCAGGTCCGTAAACGACAACATCGACGCGGAACCAAGTACAGTAGTATATACTGTACATCCTTTGACAAGGCAATCAGGCGGATCAAGAAGTTGGGAAGGGTCACCCTAATGGCCAAAACAGACATAGATGCGGAGTTCCGATTACTTACTACCTGTGCCTCCGAATAGTGTCCACCTATTGGGCTGCTTCTGGGAAGGAGCATACTATATAGATCGCTGTTTGCCCATGGGGTGCTCCAGATCCTGGTCACTATTGGAGGCGTTTAGTTGCTTCCTCGAATGGGTTGTAATGGACGTTTCTAAGGGGGCACATATTATCCATTACCTCGACAACTTCTTATGTCTGGGCCCAAAAGATTCGCCACAGTGTGAATACACGCGGTAGTCCACCTGTGAGAAGGAGAGAGCTGGAGGGAGAGCGGACACCACAGAGCCGAGGGGTTAGATGGAGAATGGAAGAAGGAAAGAGGGCGAGGGAGGTAAGGGAGTACAGTGGAAGGCCGACCTGAGATCCCCCACGTTCCTGCTGGACGGGGAACAGCCGTGGGAAGAAAAGCCGCTTGCGTATCCCTTTGAGGTTACGGGAGCGAGCGGGCAGAGGGACTACGCTGGAGTGCGAAGCCGACACGGCCAGTCCGTTCCTGCCCATGCGACCTCCGTGTCCCCAGGTTTGTGCCAGAGGCGCGGTGGACCCTGACAGCCAGCCCCCTCTCCCAATACTGGTGCCTGTCCGCTGGTGGGTCGAGCCCAACCACGGTGGGGGGGGGGTAACATCTGCAGAAGAAAGACCATCTTCCAGCCAAACTAAGATGTCTACTTCTTTTCGTGGACAATGTGGTACGATCCCTTTCTTACGGACACGCCCATCGCTACAAATTCCAGATGAGGCACAAAAACAACAGGTGCTTCAACGGATGTCAAGTGCTCCTTCAAGTGGGCTCTCCTCCACCTCAACTTCAACATCACAAATACTCCGGTCCTCAGAGGTGTCACCCCAATCGCACTGGCTTCCTCACAGCTCCCAAGTCTCCAGCTGCCCGTCTGAGTATGGGGTAACACAGATGGTTGAGTCTGCACAGCTGTTTACTCATACTATAGCCTGGGAAACGGAGGTCTGCTCCAGAGCTTCTATTAATCCAGACGAGGAAATGATCTGCACTGATGCCCAGAATCTTTATGAGTCGGATCCAGGACCAGATGAAGAAGGTTCTGAGCATAATGTAGACCCTCGTTCCCAAACTGTAACTCCTGTTGGTGGAGACAGCGATGAAGACGATGATGAGACTCAAATACCTGATTGGAGCGACAACTTGACTTTTCGGTCAGGGCAGGAAGAGGTTGGCTCTGAGGACGATGGGTGTGACAACACACAGGGTGATGATGACGAGGTTGGAGATCCCACTTACTGTCAACCCATAGTCAGCCAGTCGATGAGGTCAGCAGAGGAGGTGGAGGAGAATGTGACTAGCCCAAGGGATGGGGATGACTCAGTACCCGGGCCTTTGCCTGGCCTTGGGGATGTCGCGGTGGTCGACTCCCGGGTCTGTACCCTGGGGTCACTCTTTAAAAGGGTGGATATTTGTTACTTTTATAAGAGTTCGTGACGCCACCTGTGGTATCTGGTGAGAAGCCCCAGCGCTGCAGCAGTCCACTGAGGCCGGTGATAAGGCAGCTCGATGGTATAGCTCCCCACAGGTGAAGCTAGGCCTCAGGGCAGCTTATGCAGGGGCAATGCCGGACAGGCGAGACCCAGCTGGGTCAGAGCAAGAATGGGAACGGACACGGTAGTCACTTCAGTACCTTTTACTGGTGGAAATTCAGGCACATCCGGGAGCACTGTAGGGTGAAGGGTGCATATCAGGATCCTACCCAATGAGCGGGTGTAGGGCCTCCTGTTTCTTGCCTCTGCGTAGTAAGTTTCTGACCTGCCTGGAGCTAGGCCTAACTTTGTCTCTGTCCTGCGATGGCTGACCTTGTGGTAGGGCCTTGTCTTGGAGTTCACGCTCTCAGTATGCGGGGCCTAAGCGTCTCCTGGCTCTGTTACGTATCAGCACCTTAGCGATCCTGGGACTTGTAGTTCTCCAGGGATTCCGGTTATGCCTTACTGGGTCATAGAGATCCCGGTAAACTCGGATCCGGTGTCCGGTAAAGCTTCGGGGTGAGCTGGTTAAGCTCCTCTGCCCCCTATGTACTAACTCTCCACTCGCCTTCGGCCTACTCGGGCCCTCACTAGGCTATACACACTAACGGCAGCTTGCCGCGCTTCACCGATCTTATGGTACCGGCACACCTTAAGCTCTAACTGGGCTCCCTGAATCTAGCTAGCAGGAGCCTCGTGCTCCACTGCTGAACTATTAACTGAGTTCTCTAGACTAGACTGAGCTCCACTGCACACTGACCTCTCTTAGGCTTCTCTACTGCAGGAACTCTTCAGACGAACTGAACTGCCTAGCTCCACCTTCCCTATTTATATCCCTAACTGGCTCCCTCTGCTGGGCTGATGTGGAAGGTGGAGATGTGTGAATGTTTATGGGGGCCTCTTGTGGAGGATTCCATCAATGCACTCTTTTAGGATCTGTGATACCAAGCGCAGCTGGGCGTCACAGATGCTATTGACGACGAGGTTAGTTTGCGCCTTACTGGACAGAGACGGAGTACTGGAAGCACGTCAACAACTGCATCCTCAACCACAACTCTGCCTCTGACCACAAGTCGTGGTGGCTGTTCAGGTCGCATGGGCTCTAAGCCTTGCATAGCCTGGGCATTTTTTCAGATCGATAAGGATGACCCAACTCGTGTTATCTGTAATATTTGTCACCAAAAGCTAAGTAGAGGCCAAAAAATCCATAGTTTGAGTACTTCATGCATGAAAAGTCAAATGGATATGAAGCATAAGTTGCAGTGGGAAGCTCACTGTGCTACAATGCGGACTAGCGGGCCGGGCCAACCACCGTCTGCCCCATCTTGTGCATCCGCGGCCTCTTCATCCTCTGTGACTGGGGGGGTCAGCAGTCACATGTTTTTGGACGCAGACCTGCCAACTCTTTACCCGCAACAGCCAGTGTGATTGGCAGGTCATCATTTCATTTGGAAGTGGAAACACCAGCTGGTGTTGAGCGCTCTCAGACATCAAGAGCACCACCTTTGGATCAAGGCAACCTAACTTTTCTGCCTGCATCTTCCTCACAGACCGGCAGTTTGCTGGGGACACCCTACTCAACCTCGTCTAAGCACAACAGCCAGCACTCGGTCCCTCAGATGTTGACAAGTAAAAGACCATTTCCTCCTAGCCATGACAAAGCTAAGAGGTTGAATTTCACCATCTGCAAGCTGTTGGCTACAGAAATGCTGCCTTTCCGACTGGTGGACACAGAGGATTTTCGAGACCTTATGTCCGTCGCAGTGCCCCAGTACCAGATGCCCAGTCGGCACTACTTCTCAAAGAAAGGTGTGCCTGCGCTACACCAGCATGTCGCACACAACATCACTGCTTCTTTGAAAAACTCTGTGTGTGACAGGGTGCATTTCACCACAGACACTTGGACGAGTAGGCATGGACAGGGGCGTTACATGTCGCTGACGGGGCACTGGGTAACTATGGTGACAGCAGAACAAGGGGCTGCTGTCCAAGTCTTGCCGTCCCCACGAGTTGTGCGTCAATCCTCTTTATCTAGAAGTTCCTCCACTGCTTCTGCCTCCTCAGCCTCCTCTCGGTCCTCCACCTGCACCCAAAGCCTGTCTGGTAATGCCACCCGCTTTCTAACTGCGCAGAAGGAATCTTGCACACCTCCTTACTATGCTGCCAGCAGGACTCAACGGTATCAGGCGGTGTTTACTTTGAAATGTCTGGGAAATGTGAGTCACACAGCTGAGGAGTTGTGGTCAGCTCTGTAGACCCAGTTTCATGAATGGTTGTCTCCACTGGACCTGCAACCAGGGAAGGCTGTGTGCGACAATGCTGCAAACCTGGGTGCGGTCCTTCTCCGGGGCAATGTCACACATGTGCCTTGTATAGCTCACGTGTTGAACCTGGTTGTCCAGCAATTTTTAGCCCACTATCCCGGACTAGATGGCTTTCTGCAGAGGGCACGGTCGCTGTGTGCTCACTTCCGCCGTTCGCAGCTCAACGACTTACATCTCTAAAGAAGTCATTGGGCCTGCCAGTTCACCGGCTGAAATGCACATGTTTCAGCGACTGTGGCAGCACCGACAAGCCCTGGTGCAATACATTCTGACGTATAGCCTGGGCCAACGAGATCCAGAGGTGGGGCAAATCACGCTGCAGGAGTGGTCTCAGATCAGGGACCTATGCACCCTTCTGCACAGTTTTGAAATACGACGAAGATGTTTAGTGCTGACGATGCCATTATCAGCATGACTATTCCGGTGATTTACATGCTGGAGCACACGTTAAACAGAATTCGGAGTCAGGTGGTGGGACAAGAGGAGGTGGAGGAAGTAGAGGAGGAGTCGTATGCGGAAGGGATAACATCTCCAAGATCCAGACGGTCGGCAGCACCAAGGCGGCAGGCATGGGAGGGTGGGGGAGAGGGATTAACCAGGGCGCAAGGTAGCAGCCAAACTGTTGAGGAAGGTGCAGGAGCCGAGGAAGAAGTGGAGGACGAACTGGCGATGGGCATGGAAGACTCATCAGATGAGGGAGACCTTGATCACATCTCTGTTGTGCGAGGTTGGGGTGAGAGGGCAGAGGAAGGAAGCATGATTCTTACCTCGCTATCAACACAACAAGGACTTGGTCCTCCTGGATGCGCAAGACACATGAGTGCCTTCTTGCTGCACTACCTGCAACATGACACTCGGATTGTCAGAATTCGAAGTAATCCCGACTACTGGGTTGCCACACTCTTAGATCCCCGGTACAAAAGTAAATTTGCCGAAATAATTCCTGCCATAGAAAGGGATTCACGCATGCAGGAGTATCAGCAGAGGCTGTTGCAGTATCTTACATGTGCTTTTCCACAAAACATCAGTGGTGCACATAGTGAATCTCACAGTTCTAACTTGCAAACCGTGGGACTGTCAAGTCTTCATCACTCAAACCGTAACAGTAACACAGTATCTGCTGGTAACAGCAATTTTGTGGAATCGTTTCACCACTTTTTTAGACCATCCTTTGCAAGGCCACAGGAGACAAGAAGTCTGACACATAGTCAACGCCTAGAGAGGATGGTACAGGAGTATCTCTAAGTGAACATCAAAGCCATGACTGTGTCACTGGACCCTTGCTCATTTTGGGCTTCTAATCTGGAAACATGTCCGGAGCTCGCCACTCACGCTTTGGAGATCTAGTCATTCACTGCAGCCAGCGTTCTCTCTGAACGTGTGTTCAGCGCTGCTGGTGGTGTGCTGACAGATAAGCGCATCGGGCTGTCCACTGAGAATGTAGACAGACTCACTTTCATAAAGATGAACAAATCATGGATCCGCAAGGACTTTTCTACCCCTGTGTCATCCTGGGGAGACTAAAAGCTTGAGGATTTGGTAAAATCACCTCACCAACCGTTTTAAGCAACTCTGGGGCAATTGATGCCACTTAAGTGGTGTTTGTGCCACAATTTTTGGAAAAAATGGAGACTCTTTTTGGAGTCCCCTTGCTGTGTTTTACGTGACGTTGGCATCGTCAATTCCAGGTGGGTTGGGTCGCCCCCCTCTTTTAACCGTAAGAAACTACATACACTATGGCTTGGGGTAACATAGATGGTTGAGTCTGAAGAGCTGTTTACTCCGATGTCTGCTCCAAAGCTTCAGTGTCTGCTAGTCAGCGTAGTAGCCCAGCTCTGAAGCAAGCTACACCGCCTGTGTATCTAATAAGAATTTTTAACTGCATCTAGCCTAGACAGACTGTGGGGACCCCCGACCAAACCCAGATGCTCAGCCCTCCTACCGCCCCCCTTTCCTTGACAATACAATAATGTAACTCTTACAACTGGATGGGTGAGGATCGGTCACAGCTTTATTAACTCTTTTTACTCATTCCATTAGAAAGGCATTTTATTTCTAAAATAATTCAGCTTGTTGCAGCATGCCCTGTGTCTCCACATGGGCAAGTTGGTCAACAAGTGTAACTCTCCAACATGTCCTTTCTATTTCCAGGCCACGAAGGATCCTGCGTACTCATATGCAGGACTCTGACCCCCATCCATCACTCTTAACGCTTGTTCCACTCCGTCCTGGAGTCCTGACAGGAATATGTCCAGTACAATATCCATTAAGTGAACAACATCGGGCCTTATGAGGCCTGCTTTATCTCCTTCCAGTTGTCGGTGTCGTATCACTACACCGCCTCTGTCTCTTCTAAATTTTGCCATCCAAATATTTATTACCCGCCTTGTCCATTCGATGGCCGTGATGTTTTGCGCACCTTGCCATACCGCTATCGGCACAATCTCCGACCATACTATAGTTAGTTTTGTGAAAAATTCTCTGAAGCGCTCAGTGTCTAGTTTCATTATTGCCATTAATTATGCGCTCTTGTGATGACCTAGGTCGTTTCCCCCGGTCTGTATGACTAAGATGACCGGACCTCTTGCCTCTCTCCCTACCTTGATTACCTCCATTAGTACCCGTGGCCATTGCAGGCCTCTAATACCTCTCCAGTTGAAATATGTGTTATGAAATTCTAATTTCCTCCCACCTGCGCGGACTTTCGCCCTTTTTTCTGCCCAATATAAATACGAGTGGCCTATCACCCACACTGTTGGCTTAGCGTCACCTGTAAAAGAAACAAACCACGTTAGGATAACAAGTCCGGTCTTATGTACCTCGCCAAACATGTGTATCGCCATGTCCTTGTCCTCTGAACTTCCGTTTCTGACAGTCCTGCTCTTGCTGCTTCCGTGGCCGCGCCTATGCGGAATGAGTGTGTCCCATAATCTTTCGGGTGGTTCCCTGCCGATTTTAGGCATTTATTAAATATAGCTTGGAACTGGTATCTTGATAATGGCGTTCCATCAATGTGTGATAGGAAGAAATTACTTGTGATCTGATGGTTATATATGTTTTTACTATTGTTACCCGACTCAGTGTACCGTTTGTGGGTTGTAGAAGTACCCAAGTGCCCCTGTCCGCTGGAACCGTTTTCGATTTGCGTATGCGTAGACGTATCGCATTATTGGCTATGACTACGTCCTACTGTAATAAGCTTCCACTGGTGGTAATTTTGGATTGAGGGACTAATTCGCTTATGCATAGAGCCCCAAAGAAGGCGATCACAAATGCAGTAGACAGTAGTGTTGCTTCAAATTGTGAGTGTCATGTTAATGGTGTTAGGGATATGATGTGAGAAATCAGTTTTAGTGACACTGGACGGGACGTCTACACTCCTGACTTGGCTGACCCCTTTTCCACCCTTTTATGGATTGTCTGATGATGAATCTCTTTGTCACATCTCCCCAATTCAGTAGTTGGAAGTGAAATGCTACTCCGGTCAGACACCGCTGCGCTCACGCCCCTTATAAGCCCATCATCATTAGCTGGTGGAGAAATTCTATGGTGACTTGTAATCTGGCTTGTTCACATTGGTCAACCCGTCTGCCTGCTAGTAGTCGTGTCCACTCTTCCCATGCCTTACCGTATGCTTGCCACGTCAACGGGGCAACTGACGCTCTGATTAATGGCATCAACTATTCGCCACTAGATCCCATAGGGAGGGTGGGTAACTATTGCCCGATGGGTGGGCGTTGGGGAGGAGCTCTGTGAAAATCTGCCAATTGAACTGTGATAAAGCGTTAGCAGCAGGGTTAGACCCCTCAGCATCGTGGCTAGCGCGGACCCATACATTGTGTTTTAGGCACAGGAATGCTAGCCGGCGTAGTAGGCCTAGCACGGGGAGAGACGATGATGCCATCTTATTAATGCAGTGCGCTAGGCTGGTGTTTTTTGTTATGAAGCGTATATTTTTGTTAGCCAGGCGCGCGCCCCATATTTCTATTGCTACCACTATTGGGAAGAAAAATTATTTTCCGGGCTAGATGCAGCTAAAAATTATTAATTTCAAAGCTGGTGGAGCTTGGTATAGATGGTCTAATAGAATGAGTACCACGCACTGCTACTATGCCCAAAATTATTTTCCGAGCTGGATGCAGCTAAAAATTATTATTAATTTCAAAGCTGGTGGAGCTTGGTATAGATGGCCTAATACAATGAGTACCACACACACTGCTACTATGCCCAAAATTATTTTCCGGGCTAGATGCAGCTAAAAATTATTATTAATTTCGAAGCTGGTGGAGCTTGGTATAGATGGTCTAATACAATGAGTACCACACACTGCTATGCCCAAAATTATTTTCCGGGCTAGATGCAGCTAAAAATTATTATTAATTTCAAAGCTGGTGGAGCTTGGTATAGATGGTCTAATACAATGTGTACCACACACTGCTACTATGCCCAAAATTATTTTCCGAGCTGGATGCAGCTAAAAATTATTATTAATTTCAAAGCTGGTGGAGCTTGGTATAGATGGCCTAATACAATGAGTACCACACACTGCTAATATGCCCAAAATTATTTTCCGGGCTAGATGCAGCTAAAAATTATTAGTAATTTGAAAGTTGGTGGAGCTTAGTATAGATGGCCTAATACAATGAGTACCACATACTGCTAATATGCCCAAAATTATTTTCCGGGCTAGATGCAGCTAAAAATTATTAGTAATTTGAAAGTTGGTGGAGCTTAGTATAGATGGCCTAATACAGTGATTTTCAAACTTTTTTGAGCCGCGGCACACTTTTTATACTTAGAAAATCCTGGGGCACACCACCAAACAAAATAGCACAAAATGACACTAAAACAGTCATATTATACATATAGTTAATAATATAGATTCTAAATTTATTTTACTCATTCAGTGTGAAACCTGGGCCTGTTTCGATAAACACAAAAGGGATATCCTGGCAGGAATGGTGGAAAGACACACACGAAGCTCTTCCTCAACAGTTCTCAGTTTCTCCCTGTTTTTAGCTTTTATCGCAGTCAAGCTTGAAAAGCCCAGCTCACATAGATATGTGGTTGAAAATGGGAGCAATGTCAAAATAGCTTTGTTGGCCAGAATGGGGAACTCCTTGGCAACAGATAACCAAAAACTGTCCAAAAGAAGATCAGCAAACTTTAGCTTTAAACCGCGATCTTGCTTCAGTTCAACGAATTCCTCTTGCTCCTTTAAAGTCATGTCCTTTCCAGCAATGGATAATGAGCTGTATGGGTCCCTAACCCAGTCAAGGCATTCTGTGAAGGCTGAAGAGAAATAGAACGATAACTTCTCCTCAAGAGTTTTCAAATGTCTGCCAATCGCTTCGCACATTGCAGCAGTATTGTCATCATGCAGTTTCTCGGTGAGTGGGAACATCTGAAGGTTGCCATCCTGCACCTGTTGTTGCCAGAGCTGCACCTTTAAACGGAATCCGTTCATTTTATCAGTGCTTGTAAGCAGGTTTTCATTTCGACCTTGCATCCGTGTGTTTAGTTCATTCAGATATTGAAATATATCAGCCAGGTATGCCAGCTTTGCACACCACTCATCACTTGCAAGCAGCTTTGAATAATCGGACCTCTCGTTTGTAAGAAATATTTTAAGTTCCTCTCGCAACTCATACACACGGGCCAGCACTTTGCCGCGTGACAGCCACCTGACCTCCGTGTGGAGCAATAAGATTTTATGTTCCGCTCCCATTTCTGTACAAAAAGACGCAAATAAGCGACATCTCAAAGGTCGCGTCTTCACAAAGTTCACTATGCGCACAACATCATCCAACACAGGAGCTAGATCTGCTGGTAAGGTCTTTGCAACGAGGGCCTCACGGTGCAAGAAACAGTGGGTAGCAAGAACATCTGGGTTTCTTTCTTTAACCCTACTTACAAAGCCTTTGATGCGCCCGACCATGGCTGCGGCTCCATCAGTGCAGACACCTGTGCAGTTTTCCCATGTAAGTCCACTTTTATCAAGATATTCCGATGTGACTTGGAATATTGCCTCTCCTGTTGATTTTTCTGTCAGTGCCTTGCAAAATAGGAAGTTTTCTCTAATGGCTTCACCATCCACAAAACACACATTGGCCAACAACTGACAGTGTCCACTGATATCCGTCGACTCATCAAGTTGCAAGGCAAATTTCTTACTGATGCGCACCTTTTCCAAAACAACTGTTTCAATGTCCGCAGACAAGTCATCAATCCGTCTGGCAATTGTGTTATCAGAGAGAGGCACTTTAGCTATCTCTTTAGCTGCTTCAGGGCCAAGCATCTCATTTACAATAGCTTTACAAGCTGGTAGTATTAATGTTTCTGCCACAGTGTGGGACTTTTTTGATTTAGCTATGAGTTCAGCAACAAGGTAGCTAGCTTTGAGGGCTCTCTCATTTACCTTTGTGCTTTTTCTCAAAAAAGTTGCCCCTTTCTCATTGTTTGTACGTAAGCGTACAAAATACTCCATCGGTTTATTTTGAACGGAAGGGTGTTTCGTTTGGAGATGGCGTTTAAGTTTGCTTGGCACCATAGCGCTATTGGAAAGCTTCTCACCGCACACCAAGCACAGTGGTGTTGGTGCTGTCGCATCCCCAGTGGAAGTAAATCCAAATGAAAGATAGCTTTCACTGTATTGCCTTGAGCTCACCGTCTTGTCTTTTTTCTTTTGTCGAACTCTCATACTAGGGCCTTCATTTGGGTTAGAATTGTGTCCAGGGTCCTGTTCGGCCTTTGCCTTTTCCATTCTCAAATACTTCTCCATCACTGCTGAGATAGTGTGCGCAGCCACACACTAAAATAGAAGAGTATTACATTATCTGCCACACTTAAAGGACCTCTGCTAGGCATATTTCATTCCTGAGGGCTTAAAAAGCAGCTCTCGTGGTGACAAGAAGCTGATTTAAACCCCCCAAGAGTGAACTTCGCGAGAGCTGTATGTGTGTGATAATAACTTCTATTACTACGGTCTGCATTTCCTGCTTGAATTGACACTAGTGACGTAGCACTCAGCTTTCTCTATAAGTAGAATAGAGCCGGCTGCCAAGTGCTACGCCACTAGAGTCAATTCAAGCAGGACATGACTGCTGAAGAACGGTACTAATATCATTTATTATTCCATACATACAACTCTCACGGAGTTCACTCTTGGGGGTTTTAAATCCGCTTCTTACCACCACAAGAGCTACTTTTTTAGCCCTCAAGAGTGAAATATGCCTGGCAGAGGTCCTTTCAATAAATTATTTATTTTAAAAAAGTGAAATAAAAAAGGATAACCCCCTCATATATTCAATCCCATGTAACCTCATAAATACAGTCCCACGTATATGAGCACATGATTATCAGCATCATATACTGTGGTGATGTGCACTGTACAGCGCCACAGTATATGGTGCTGATTATTATGTGGCTCATATACTGCAATATAAAGGGGTACAATGAGAAGTACTATGGCCATGAGGCCAGAGTACAAGTGCCAGCTCATATACTCAGCATATGAGCTGGTACTTGTAGTACTCCAGCCTCATGACTATAGTATTTCTCATTTTACATTTCTCATTGTTATATGCAGTATACTGCTGGAGTACTAAAAGTACCAGCTCATATGCTGAGTATTCTGCCAACAGTTCATATACTCAGGCAAAAGCTCATATAGTCAGCATTATTGGCGGGCATTACCTTGGCGGCGGGCAAATGCGAGAGTCTCTCCGCTCTCAGGATGACGCACCGGCCTCGGTGACGTCATTAAGTCGCGCGAGGTTCAAAGCTTGCGCATGTGTTATTGTACATGTCTCCTACATTGTAAGAAGGCGTGACTGCGCATTGAGCGCATTGCCGGGAAACAAAACACAGGGGGCACCATAGTTTGGCGAACTTTCCCCGCGGCACACCCGACCATGTGTCGCGGCACACTAGTGTGCCGCGGAACACTGGTTGAAAATCACTGGCCTAATAGAATGAGTACCACACACTGCTACAGGCCCAAAATTATTTTCCAGGCAAGATGCAGCTAAAAAGTATTAGTAATTTGAAAGCTGGTGGAGCTTAGTATAGATGGCCTGATAGAATGAGTACCACACACTGCTAATATGCCCAAAAGGTTTTACTTGGCTACGTGCAGTAAAAAATGTGTTTTACAGGCCCTAAAGGATTTGCTTAGCTAGTTTTAGCCAAATGCTGTGAAAAACACTTGCACAGCACTAAAACTGACCTGCCTAGGAAAAAGTGATAGGAACTGATGTAACCTAGCCCTCAAAAGTGCTGCAATTACAACTAGTCACTACTCCCAACCTATCTGTCTATTTAAGAGCACAGACCTGCCTGCTAAAAGTCGTAGGAAATGCTGTAACCTAGCCCTCAATAGGGCTGCAATTAGAACTAGTCCCTACTTCCAAGCTATCTGTCTATTTCAGATAAAATTCGCTTGCAATTCTCACAGTTATACTGTATAGCGCGCACACAGCAGGAGCGGTGCGGCCTAACACTCAGCTGCAGCAGTGAGAAAATGGTGGCGACGGGGAAAATGGCTGTGTCTTATAGGGCAAGGACATGTGACATACACAGCCAATGACACATGCCCTTGCTTGTGTAAAAAAAAAGCACTTTGCTCCGTGTGTGCGCTGCTGATAGGCTGACAGATTGCACCTCCCCACTGTAAATGCGGGAAAGAGAAAAAAAAATGGAGATCTTCATTATTTCTGCAGAGATCCATCCCATGCCCCTCCCCCCACCCCGCTGTACACTCAAACTGTGTATTAACATTGATTATCAGCATTACTGTGAAAAAATCCAGTTACGATTTTGGTGCACGAACAGTTATCGAACATAACCTCGAACAGCCGGATTTTTTTCAAATCTTTCTGGTTCGTCGAACGGCTCGAACACCGCCCAAAACAGCTCGAATTTGAGATTGGCAAACAGTTCAATTCGAACACCGCTCATCTCTAATCCCAAGGTCCAACTGGGTCCCGGCTTCCACTATGTTAACCCAGTGTGCCGTCAGCGAGATGTACCGTCCCTGCCCTCAAGCACTTGTCCACGTGTCCGTGGTTAGGTGGACTTTCCCAGTAACTGCGTATTTGAGGGCACAGCTAATGTTTTGGGACACATGCTTGTGTAATGCGGGGACGGCACACCAGGAGAAATAGTGGCAGCTGGGGACCGAGTACCGAGGGACAGCCGCCATCAGGTTGGGGAACGCTTCCGTCTCCACGAGCGTAAAAGGCAACATTTCGAGCGCAAGCAGTCATGAAATGTGAGAATTTAGTAGTGTGGCCTGTGGGGCGTTGGCTGCATATTTACTCTTGCGTTCCAAGGACAGGGGTATGGACGACTGAACGCACGCTGCTGGGACAAGGACATGGACGTGCTTACTGAGGCTGCTACTTGAGAGTGCTCAACGAATGGTGCAGGGCAGGAGGCATCTTCGCATGCACCATGGACAGGGGATTGGCTTGAATGCACAAGAGTGGAAGAAGCAATGGTGTCACCTGCAGACACTGTTCCTGGACTCTGGGGTTCGGCCCACAAAGTCAGGTGCTTTCCTGCCATGTGCCTGATCATGCTGGTGGTGGTCAGGCTGGTCGTTTTGCCACCCTTGCTGATGCTGGCCTGGCTGGTGGTGCAAATGGCCTTTTGGGGTTATCGGCAGAGTCTTTTAAAAACAACCAGACTTGGGAAGACCTAACAGTTGTACTGGCAACTTCCTTCATATTGGTGTTATGGGGAACGGTTGCCTGCCTTCTGTCTGCGGCCAACACGCTGCTTCTTCCTGCCTTTTGGGGTGCTCTGCCTCGCTCCCCCTGTGTGCTGCTGTCCTCGCTCTGCATGTCCTCCTGCCAGGTTGGGTCAGTTACTATATCATCCACCACCTCGTCTTCCACTTCCGCACCCTGGTCCTCCTCCTGAGTTTCTGGCAATTGTGTCTCATCATCGTCCACCTCTTGTGACACTTTCCCACCGTCGCCTTTGTGTGACCGTGGCTGCTCAAATATTTGGGCATCGCTACACGCGATCTCCTCTTGCCCCGCTTCAAGTGGACCGGGCGAGAGGCCCAAATCTATAAATGTAAAAATAAACAGCTCTTCAGAGTGTCCAAGTGTGGGATCAGTTGTCTCCGGGCACTCGGCAAGGTGGGAGGAAGGAGGATCAGGTTGAGGAATATGCTGTCCAGACTCACGGCTACTGAGACTTGACCATGTGGAAGACAGGGTGGTGGTGGTGGCTAAGTGACTGGAAGCATTATCCGCTATCCAACCAACAACCTTTTGACACTACTCTGGGTTCAATAGTGGTGTGCTGCGGTCCCCTAGAAATTGGGACAGGAAGGTCAGGCGAGAAGATGTGGGTGTTTGTTGTGGCACAATTTCAGCTTGCCCACAGCCTTGTCCTCGGCCTCTGCATGCACCATCACCATCACATCCAGTACCCCGTCCCTTGCACGTGCCTTGCCCATTTTAAATGGAGGATAGCATCTTCCACGCTCACTACAAATGACTGAGTTTGGAGGGAACTTATATGTGATCCGTTTGACGGAGAAACCACAGTTTTAAATAGCTGGATTTTTAGCGCTGTAATATGGAAAGGACAGAAAAATGGTGTTCCCTGGATTGCTTTTTAAGCAAATAATGAGGATTAAGATCCAAAAAAAGCATTCCTGGCCTCTGAGACCTGGGCCTTTGTATAGAAATATCTAACAGCAGCAGGACGCAGAATTGGAATGGAGCCTCTTGTGCTATATGCACTGCAGTCTGCTATATATCCTGCCTGCCTGCCTATATACACTGCCTGCCTGATATCTCTGCAGATGGATTAGTTAGTCCTCAAAATGACTGTTTGATAAGATGGATATGCGTAATTTACGTTTTTTCTCCCTACACTACCTAATACACAAGCAAATCTCTCCGTGACGCAGCAGCACCTCTCCCTACACTGTCTGATTACAGAGTGACTGTGACGAGCACAGCGGCGCCAGGTCTGATATAGACCTGATGACGCTGTGCGGCCAGCCAATCACTGTAATGCCACAACCATCATGGCTGCGGCATTATAAAGAGTGGCAGGCAATCACTGTATGTTGATTGGCGCTCTAAAGGGCGCCAAACATGCAGGAAGGGGACCCGAGCTCCCGCCAAGCAACCCCGGAAATACTCGGCGAGCGCTGAGCATCTCGAGCAGTGAAATGTTCGGGCAAGCACCGAGCAGTAGCGAGCATGCTCGCTCATCACTAGTGTCTAGAAAACTCTGGTTGGTGTCGCCTATGAAGTTAATCATCAACAGATTAAAAAACTGACAGACTCCAAGGACGTAAGGTGACTATATTAATATATTGGTCACTGATATTATTTTTGAACATCTGATATATATTTTGTACATTTTGAGCTGTTTGGTTCTTATTCTATTTTAACAGATGAAAATAAGTACACTGTAATTGAGATGGAAAATATTTATTTTTTTATTTAGTTGCCCAATAATTCTGCACACATTGTTCTCCAAAGAAAGACAAAACCGCACTTTTACTTTCTTAAATATTCAGGTTTTACTTTTATTAACCTTTTGCATTGACCGACAGCACTGTAGTTGTTTAATATTAAAAGTAATCATCAAAAATATAAATTGCCTAATAATTGTCCGCATAGTGTATAGAAAAATAATCTCTAACTACGACATATAAAAAGTGGCATCTTATAATGAGATGAAAAGAAGAAAAAAATTCTGGAATATGGAATAATTATATTGGTAAGGGGAAGAGCTAGTAAATTAATAGTATTATTTTTTATATGATTTTTTTTATTTCTGATGTATATGGGAATAAATATAAAAAAAAAATCACTACCAGTCGCCATGAAGTTCTCTGCCGTTCCTCTGGACTGTAAACTGTCACCCATGATGCCCACATCAGTGTATAGGGCAGAGCAGGCCATGAGCCGCTGCCTGGTAGGTAGCACAGGAGGGTTCCGTCACCTCTAGCATCACCTGCACACGACCAACTGCCATTTACTTTCAACTGTCGACTGAAGCGATCTGACCGAGGTCTGCAGGCGGGAAGATAATTATGAGAATGGCGTCTACTGGACATGGACAAGAGAACGAAGGGAAGAGAGCGAGAGAAGAGCCCAGCGTGACCGGATTCAAGAAGAGGCGATTGGACGAGCCAACACCTGGATGCAGCGGAGACCGTGGATCATCCAGCCCCTATGCCAGGCTTAACATCAGCCGCTTCAACATCCACCAAGTCTTGGGTAGGGGCGCCTTTGGCAAAGTAAGTCCTGCATCTTTTTTTATTTATTTGAAATCTGAAGCATTTATTATATCCCCATGTATTCTTCTCTGCTGTCAGCCATGTCATGCTTTGTTGTTTGTCATTGTAGCGTTCTTCTGTGAGATTACATTTAAGATATCACCATAGTTAGGTCTAGTGCTGCTGTAACATGGTATTTTTTATGCTGGATGTTTTTCCTCAGGGGTCACAGCTGTAGGGGGTATGGGACATTGTTTTTTTTCACGTCATTGTCAATATAGGCTACAATCAGGCTGCCATATTGTGAATGACATTGATCTCTGTGTTTTTATTAAATATAGATAGACATTGATATTGACCACACTAATGGCAACTCAAAGCATGACAGTTGGTGCTGATAGTATTCCATGTAAAGGGGAGGGAGGGAGATCGAGGAGCTAAATGCAGAACTCCTCCCTCCACTTTCCCCCTCCTCCCCCATCCCTCTTACATAGAATATTTTCAGCACCAACTGTCATCTCCTATCTCAGTAATGTAACAATCTGTCTTCACTGAATATAGATTTTACCATGAAATAGAGAATTTTGAAAGCTAAAAATCAGTCCTGGCGGAGAAAAAACAGATTTCTCTGAAAAGATTTATTGCAAAGTTGCTTATTTTCATGTGTGCTATTGATTTATGAAATACAAATTAAAATGATAATTATTCATTAAAGGGAACCTGTCTTGTCCTGTGTACTATGTAAACTGCCCCCATTGCGTTGATATTGATGCAATGTGTATCACTAACACGCTTTTTTCATTTAAATTGGCGCTAATATAATACAGCTCTGGCAAAAATGAAGAGACCACTGCAAAATGTTAATTTTCTCTGATTTTTCTCTTTCTAGGTATATTTTTGAGTAAAATGTACATTGTTGTTTTATTCTATAAACTACTGACAACATGTCTCCAAAATTCAAAGCTAAAAATGTTGTATTTATTTGTAGCAAATGAGAGATCGTCAAAATAAAAAAGAAGCCGTGCTTTCAGACCTGAAATAATGCAAAGAAAACAAGTTCTTATTCATTTAGAAACAACAACACTCATGTTTTATCTCAGGGAGAGTTCAGAAATCAATATTTGGTGGAATAACCATGATTTTTAATCCCAGCTTTCATGCGTCTTGGCTGCTTTCCACCAGTCTTTCACACTGCTTTTGGGTGACCTTATGCCACTCCTGGCACAAAAATGTAAGCAGTTCTTCTTTGTTTGATGGCTTGTGACTATCCATCTTCCTCTTGATTACATTCCAGAGGTTTTCAATGGGGTTCAGGTCTGGAGACTGGGCTGGCCATGACAGGGTCTTGATGTGGTGCTCCTTCATCCACACATTGATTGACCTAGCTGTGTGGCATGGGGCATTGTCCTGCTGGAAAAAACAGTCCTCAGAGTTGGGGAACATTGCCTGAACAGAAGGAAGCAAGTGTTTGTCAAGGATAACCTTGTATGCAGCTTGATTCATACGTCCCCCGCAAAGATTAACTTGCACAATTCCAGCCTTGCTGAACCATCCTCAGATCATCACCGATCACCGAGGCTTATATGCCTCTCCAGGTCTCCATCTAACCATTAGACGACCAGGTGTTGGGCAAAGCTGAAAATTAGACTCATCAGAGAAGATTACCTTACTCCAGTCCTCTATGATCCAATCCTTATGGTCTTGGCAAACTTCAGCCTGGCTCTCCTTTGCTTCTCATTGATGAAAGGCTAGGAGCCTGTTCGTTTAGTCATAGAGGTGCGATTCCTGGCATTTATTCAGGGTTTGTGCCACCCACGCATTTGAATTCTGCTCCCGGCTGGCGCTGATGTAAGTATGGGGCGCTTGCGCAGTATGTCATGCCAGTAAAGCTTGTAGCGCTGGGAGCCGCACATGCGCTGTGACTAGCGGCTCCCTGCGCTTGCACAGTGACACTGCTGTGTAGTTCCCAGCTTCACTGTGTGCGGCCGGAGACACTCGTCACAGCACATGTGCGGCTCCCAGCGCTACAAGCTTTGCTGGCATGACATACTGCGCAAGCGCCCCATACTTACATCAGCACAAGCCGGGAGCAGAATTTAAATACGTGGGCGGCACAAACCCTGAATAAATGCGAAGAATCGCACCTCTATGACTAAAAGAGCAGGTATGATACAAACATATAAAGTGGATTTTACATATTATATTAGCGCCAATTTTAATGAAAAAAGCGTGTTAGTGATACACATTGTATTACTAACGCAATAGGAGCAGTTTAGATTCTACACAGGGAATGACAGGTTCCCTTTAAGACCTTTCCATAGCCCATCCATGGAGCAGGCAGTGCATTATGCTGATAGATGGATTTGCTCCTCTACCTAGACCTGGTTACCAGCAGACTGAGCGACCATTCAGTTTACTCGTGTGCCTTGTGTGCTATAAAATCCAGATTACTTCCACTCCCTGCAGATGCCTTCTAAGTATTCTCCATTTGTCTCTCTTAGGTGGTCCTGGCATCAGTCCCCGGCCGAAACATCCAAATGGCTGTCAAAATGATAACCAAAAAAGAGGACAATGAGGACACCATCATGAGAGAGCGGCAGATACTCCTGGCTGCCAGAGACTGCCCATTCTTATGCCACCTCTATGCCGCACACCAGTCTCTGCAGAGGGCATATTTCATCACGGAGTATCTGTCCGGTGGCAGCCTAGAGAATTTGATCAGGATGTGCGGCTGCCTGAACATCGGCAATGTGAGGTGAGAAAGTGGAGAATGTATGTAAAAGAGAACTAAGGAGATGGAAAAAAAATCTGGGGTCAGGATGTAGCTAAGGTAGCAATGGCAGGTCATATACAGTATTTAGTGTGCTGGATGCAGCAGGTGGGGTGCCATGGTATTTGGGGATTGCTAGAGAAGGATTTGATGACATTGATACTACACTCTGTTCTCTCCATCAGATTCTACACAGCAGAGATCGTATGTGGCCTCCAGTTCCTCCATGGACACAACATCGTCCACCGGTAAGCAGGACGTTCCTCCTTCTCTCTGTCCCCTTTACATTCTAGAGATATGACTCCCAGCTTTCCTTGTGTCCTGCCACTTATTCTATCTGATCTTGCAATGACTCAATTTTCATCTCTTTTATCACTGGACAGATTTCTCTTTTTTTTTTTTCATTACAGAGACATAAAGCCAGATAACATCATGTTGGATGCAGATGGCCACATCCGTATAATCGACCTTGGGCTCGCCCAAGATGGCGTTACCTCCTCCAAAAACATCTCTGGAGTGACGGGCACTTTCCACTACATGGCCCCTGAGGTGTTTCGTAGAAAACGATACGGCGCAGCAGTGGACTGGTGGAGCCTGGGGATTGTCGTTTCCAGGATGGCAGCAGGACGATTCCCATTTTACAACGGCCCCATCAAGCAAATGGCTTTCAAAGCTATCATCAATGAAAAGCCAAAATTTCCATCTTGGCTTGATGCTCATGTGAAACATCTCATTAAGAAGCTGCTGCGCAAAGACCCTCAGACACGCCTGGGTGTGAGCGGGAACATCCGGGAGCATCCATTCTTTACCACCATCGGCTGGGAGGAATTGGAGGAAAGGAGAGCAGAGCCACCATTTTCACCATTCAGGCAAGTTCTGGAGAACCATCATCTGCAGTGGCCGGAGCATACAGTCCTTCACCCCGTGGACAGATTTACGTACATGTCACCAAGCTGGGCCCGGTAAGGATCTCTTCATCTGGGGATAACTCCCATCAGGTGTTCTCACATTGTGGTAATCATCATCATTCATCTTGTCTTTTTTCACATTTTCTAACAATGACTTTATGTCTCTGTTTCTCTTAGGTGGATGAAAAGATCTGGACTGTAAAAGAATCCACGACCATCTGGTGAGTGACCTCTGTTCACACAGGACACCTATGATATCAGTACATTGTATCTGATGTTACATAGGGGAATGGTTCATTATAAAGACCATTCCCCTAATATAACAGAAGATCTGGCAGAGAGAATAATCAATGTCTTCCTTTTATGTCTTGCAGGATGAGCCCGTGCCAACTGCCCAGAACTTCATGCCTCCTGACCCGTACCTCGTCTCTGCTGGTGTACTTCACCTCGGCTGCCCTTCAACATCATATCTCTCCAAAACATCTTCATGCCGGACCACTGCCATTGTTTTGCTGCCCCAGACCCTTGACTTGGCCTCCTCTAATACTGGGCTGGCAACTGACATCCCTCCATCCAGAAGATCTTCTACCCCAGGAATGGCCTGTGCTAAGTTTCCATCTGATGTGTTCAAAAACAATAGTCCTGGGCAGCTGAGCAGAAGAATGTATAGAGCGGCCATTATCACCTTAGCACAGGCCTGGTAAGTACCGCACCCATCACCCATCACATCACCCACACTACTATAGGCATACATATAGCACACCGTACATTTCCGCACATAGATATAGGACATAGATTGGCTTTTGATCCTGGGATTTAATCTGATCGCCATATTTGGGGTCAGGAAGGAATTTTTCCCCTTAATATGAGGACAATTGGCCCATTCCTCATAGG
Organism: Phyllobates terribilis; assembly: GCF_046119375.1. Taxonomy (NCBI): domain Eukaryota; kingdom Metazoa; phylum Chordata; class Amphibia; order Anura; family Dendrobatidae; genus Phyllobates; species Phyllobates terribilis. Next base: position 927,519 of record NW_027363021.1, on the reverse strand, counting down.
GGTTTTTCGCCTTCCTCTGGATCTACACGGCCTTAAATAGGTTTGGTATCATAAATTAATAAGTAGATTGACACACTAGTAGCAAAAGAGAAATTTTAGAAAAATTTAAATTTTCTTTGTTGACAATTAAAATTAGTTCTCAAAAATAAAAAGGATAATTAGTCTAAGTAACTAAAATGATTTTTATATATCACACTTACATTACACAGGTTAGGTACATTACACAGGTTAGGTATCAGCCTTTGATCCTGGGATTCATTCTGATCGCCATATTTGGGGTCAGGAAGGAATTTTCCCCCCTGATACGAGGACAATTGGCTTATTCCTCACAGGGGGTTTTCGCCTTCCTCTGGATCAACACGGCCCATAAATAGGTTAAGTCTGATAGATGAATAATTTTCACATATACATAATACTAAAATATAAAATAATTCAATCTATAAATAAAATCTTCTTTTTACCCCCCTTATATCTTTGTGCTTGTCTTTATTTCATTGGACGTCCATGTAGTCATTATTATGCTGCCCCTTATGTCTTAAGGCCCAATACACATTAGAATAAATTTGCTTGAACGCCCCTGATATCGTTACTATCCTATGGTGATAAATCAGCTAATTGCTGTGATTCCTGGGAGTGTTGGGTCCGGAGCAGGAGATGCTGTTACCTTTCTCCATTTTGGCTAATAAATGAGAACACTGAGCTGGGTTCCTCCATTAATTACCCAGATGTTCCTCAAAGGACATTGGAAAGAATGGGTTTTCTAAACCAGACAGTAATTGCACTGCTCATATAATAGGGGAGAGGGTTTGTTACAATGTGTCAGTGCAGCTGGGAACTATGAAACTCACAGAGCATTGCCTGGACTGGATACGCTGGATGTGGCTCAGTGGGAGATGGTGGATCTGCAACAATGTTGCCCCCTGCAGTCAGGACCCCACATATCATGGACGCCACATGATCAGATCCTCCAGAGAACATTCATGAAGAAGGAGAAGAGGCGTCCACAGCGAGGTACATGATAGGAGCAGTTATTGTTTCATTCCCCAGGTATCTCTATCTGGGAATGCAGGATGACAACCAATATGGCTGCCATTACTGCTCTTACAGGGGGCATCACTAAGCTCTCATACATCCTGAATAGTACATGGTGTAATGACACGTCCCCTCACATTACCTGCTTAGTTGGGTAGATTTCATATTACAGAGTGTGGGAAAGCTGACTGACAGGAGCCATAGCCCCCAACCGTCCCGTATTCGGCGGGACTGTCCTGCGTCCCGTCTCGACTCAGCTCTTCTCCCGGCTCATTTAGACCTATTACAGTTATCTCTTATCAGAATATAATACCGAAGGAGAGAGAATTGTAGCCAATATATAAACAATATTTGTAAATGGCACTGATCTAAAAAAAAACTGCCAGAGATAGAGCTATTAATAAAAATATATATTTATTATCCACAAAATAGAAAGATATATACGGTCCACTAAGTGGCTAAGGTGAGAGAAATGACCAATAGTGGCAGATGTAAAACAGTCAGAGAAAGAAGAGCACATCCCACATAGCAGGACCTCCACAACAACCATCTGTAAAAATAATTGATAGACACTAGTATATATAGATCACGCTAGAGCTGCCACAAAGACAACAGTCTCATGGTTCATGTATTATACACAGAAATATGTCCGACTCATACCAAACCAACAGTGCCGTATGGAAGAAATATACAGTATATGTGTGTATATTGGCCGTGTAGCGTATTTGTGCACCTGTGTATTAATTTAACACTTCAGGTGTCCGGGCCTTATATTTTTTCCTTTTTCTTTTTGGTAGTGCTTGATAATGCACACTGAGGAATTTCAGATACCCTCATATCACAGTAGTATATCCCACTCCTCAAAAAGTTAGTTACCCTTAGGTAATCTCAGCAGCACTATAACAAAATGGTCTTAGTCACTAGATGCAATTTCTATTCCCACCAACAAAGCAGCCAAAGCCACCTCCACCCACCCCATGGTGGTTACAAGCAGCCTCTTACCCAGAATTGTCACAAGAGCCTCCAAAAAGTAATTATAACAGCCTTCTTCCCACAACACCTGCAATTTTCACTTTAAGGGGTTGTCTGGTCAAAATAGATAAGTCTGCAGTTACTCTGTGTGACTGCAGACTTATGAATCCCCCAGGTTGGCTGGTTTCAGACCGGCATGTATGAGATATACATACCCCTGGCCAGTGGGCGCAGAGTCGCTCTCCATACACTTGTAAGGAGCAAGGCTGCCCCCTCTAGTCGGACACGCTTATTGGCCATCCGTGTCACTAGATTGGGTGCGGCCTTGGCTCTATACAAGTGTATGGAGAGCGAAGCTGCACCCACTGGTCGAGGGCATGTATAACTCATACATACCCTCTGTTCCCGAGTCTGAAACCGGCAAATCCCCACAGCGCACAGTGCCTGCATAATTCATAAGTCTGCAGTCATTCTGTGTGATTACAGACTTATCACTTTTGACTGGACAACCCCTTTAAATACACCCACATATGCGTCCCTCCTACATGCTCTCCTATATCATCTGCTGATGATTGCGCCACAGAAGTTATATTTTACTACAGCTGTGTGAGAGTGTCAGCGGCATTTAGATGGTTAAATCAGCAGCAGTCTAAGCTAGCTCTGGTTGCTGCTGTTCACACAGGCACTGACTGTATAACACAGATGACACCTGCAGAGTACAGAGCAGGTTCATATCCTGAGCCCGCTCCCAACATATGTCACCAGTAAATCCAATGGTTGGAAAGGATCAATGGTGTTTGGTCATTCAATCAATTCAGGGCTGAAGGTGCTTAGGTGACCATATGAACATTTTGATGTACAGAAAATTAATCTCTGCAGTCTCGATAAATGTGAACTATTAATTCAAAATTTACATCTCTTGAAGCAACAACTTTGCCTCCATTTGCAAGGCAGGATCACGAAGCCACTCTCGGATAGGAACATTTGTATATTGCATATTTAGAAGAAACACCCAAAGGTAATAAATACAGGTTTACCCTGCATCATAATAAAAAAACTATGGCTCAGGGTGATGTGTATTTCTGTAATGAGGGGGGTGCGGACTAAGGATACGATTATCAAGGTGTGCAGAATTATTAGGCAGCTTGTTTTCCTCAGACAAAATGGGCTAAAAAAAGAGATTTAACTGACTGAAAAGTCTTACAGAGGGATGTAGCACTCTTAAAATTGCTAAGATATTGAGGTGCGATCACAAAACCAGCAAAAGTTTTGTTGCCAATAGTCAACAGGGACACAAAAAACATGGTGAGAAAAATAAGACTCACATTAACTACCAAATATTTGAGAAGAATCAAACATGAAGGGACAAAGAAGAAATTGTCCTCCAGTGCTGTCATATTCCAGATCTGCAACCTCCCTGGAGGACCAGAAGTACAAGGTGCTCAGAGACATAACCAAGGTGAGGAGGCCGAAACCCAGCCGCCACTGAACAAGACACAGAAATGGAAACATCTAGACTTGGCCAAGAAATATCTGAAGACAGATTGTTCAAAGGTTTTATGGACTGATGAGATGAAAGTAACTCTTCACGGACCAGATGGATGGGCCTGTGACTGGATCTTTAATGGGTACAGATCTCCCTTTGGATGCCAGCAAGATTGAGGTGGGCACTGCTCTGATCTTGAATTATTAAAGATGTGCTAGTTGGACTTTTTAGAGCAGAAAATTAACTCAAAATAAACTCCTAATTCTACTGCCAGTCTTTAGAAGACACTGTCTTCAAGCTCAGGTACAGGAAAAAGTCTGCATCTTTCAAGAAAATCATGATTCTTCTGTTGGACAATGCTCCATCGCAGCATCAGTCTCCACTGCTTGGTTCAACTAAAGGCCTTACAGAATAGTTATATGGCCCCTTCTTTACCTGACCTAAACCCTATTGAGAACTTGTGGGCCCTTCTTAAATGGAAGATTTAAAGGAAGAAAAAACACTCCCCTTTCTTATAAGTGTCTAGTAGTGATGAGCGAGCACTAAAATGCTCGGGTACTCGTTGCTCGGGTCGAGCACATTGGAATACTCGGGTGCTCGACCTGAGCAACGAGCCCAATGTAAGTCTATGGGAATCTCGAGCATTTTTCAGGCGGCTCCCCCCGGCGGTCTGCAGAGGGCCTAAAAATTGCCCAAATCGATGGGAACAGAGCTCAAGTAACATGGGAACAGCATGGGGAAGACCCCTGGAAGCATCTCTGACTCTCATATCACTGCTGTCAACAACAATGTCAGAGTATTATGCCACTTTTACGGACTCATAAACATACAAAAACGAAACCAAAATGGATTTTCCTGAGAAATATGTTAAGGAACATCCTTTCCAGGGTAATGACTTGTATATAAGGCAAAATAAGTAACCAAAAATACTCCTCCACACCTTGGGCTATGTTCACACGTAGCATTTTTGATGCGTTTTTGCACTTTTGCATTGCTTTCAACCAAGACAAATGCATTCACCAGGAAATGTCATTTTAACATTTTACAACCTTATCTGGCCATGTGGTGTGTGACACATCATCAGACACATGCATACAGTGCTGAAAAGACATGGGAACAGCATGGGGAAGACCTCTGGAAGCATTTCTGACTCCCAGGTCACTGCCTAAAAGTGTGCCCATCATAAGTGTTCCTTGGCGCATGCGTAGATGCCTCCCGCCATGCACCTGTCGTTGCAGACTTGCAACAATCACCGTCCACGTCCTTGTTCCAGTGCAGCGTTCAGTTGTCCCTACACCATTCCTTGGAATGCAAGCGCAAGTATGCAGCCAGCCACCCACCAACCCACAGGCTGCAATACTATACTGCCAAATTTTTGACAGCTGTTTGCACAGGAAACGTGACCTTTTAGGCTTGTGGAGGCGGAAACTTTTCATAACCACATGCCGGCGGCGGCCGGGTGTCCTTACTCGGTCCCCAACCACCACTGTTTCTCCCGGTGTCGTCTCCGCCTTCCACAAGCACGGGTCCCACAACATTACCCGTGCCCTCCTCAGTGCACTTACTGGGAAGGATCGCCTAACCACAAACACGTGGACAGGTGAATGTGGCCAGGGACGGTACGGAGCCAGTCCACAGCTTTTTTTGCTGAGTTGTATTTCACCACAGCCATATTCTTTAGCTCGGTGAAAAGACTGACATTTCTCCCAGGAAGTCCTCTGAAGCAGCTTTTGCAGAAGGAATGGCAGCCCATCTAACATCAACTAGCACTTCTCGGTGGTGCTTTGACACACAAACATCTTTCTTTGCGCATTTAATTTCAGGACTACAGAGTTGGGCAATGGCCTGATCTGCAATCCAGTTTAAGAAATAACATGCACAAGCACGTCCAATCCACATTAAAAAAACAGCCATAGAGTGTCCGGGAATCTTCCCCCACACTTTTCTTAGCCAGGGCTGCTTCTCAGCAGGGTTGGACGGACCCACCTGAAAACCGGAGACTCCTCCGGTGGGCCCTGGCTTCTCCTTCAGGAGAGTTCTTAGTGCCGAGGTGAGGCCATGATAATGATAGAGGCCACTATTTGCTTATTTTTCTGTTACTTGGAATGCAAGCGAAAGTATGCAGCCAGCCACCCACCCACAGGCTGCAATACTAAACTGCCAGATTTCTGGGCAGCTGCTTGGACTTGAAATGGAGCCTTTTAGGCTTGTAGAGGCGGAAGCTTTTCACAGCCTCATGCCGGCGGCGTCCGGGCGTCAATACTCGGTCCCCAGCAACCACTATTTCTCCCGGTATCGTCTCCGCCTTCCACAAGCACGGGTCCCACAACATTACCCGTGCCCTTCCCAGTGCACTTACTGGGAAGGACCGCCTACCCACAAACACGTGGTCAAGTGAATGTGGCCAGGGACGGTATGGAGCCAGTCCACAGCTTCTTTTGCTGAGTTGTATTTCACCATAGCCATATTCTTTAGCTTGGTGAAAGGACTTGGGAAACCATATCTACTCCAGCTGTGATTTCTCCCAGGAAGTCCTCTAAAGCTGCTTTCACTTGAAATGTGGCCTTTTAGGCCCGTGAAGGCGGAAGCTTTTCACAACCTCATGCCTCGTGTCCATACTCTGTCCCCAGCCGCCACTATTTCTCCCGGTGTTGTCTCCGCCTTCTACAAGCGCGAGTCCCTGAACATTACTGCTGGTACTTTTCTGTGGGAATCTGCTTGCCTCCTACCAGCCTGGAATATTTCCAGTAAACTATGGTACAACGCCATGGTATTAGCACTGCCCCCAGTACCAGTAGCGAAGCCTTCCACAATTTCCTTCTCAGGAATTTTATTTGGTAGACTGAGTGGCTGCCCAAATACATTAGTTTCTCACAAAGGAGCTGAAGATAGAGTGGCAGTAGGTGCAAGTTTCCCCAGCCTGTTAGATATCAGAGGGTGAACGGCAGCACATTGGATCAGTGGTTAGCACTGAAGCCTTGCAGCGTTGGGATCCTGGGTTCAAATCCCAGCAAGGACAATATCTGCAAGAATTTTGTAGTTCTCCCCGTGTTTGCGTGGGTTTCCACCTCAGTAAAAAAGCAGCCATAGAGTGTCCGGGAATCTTCCCACACACTTTTTTTTAGCCAGGACTGCTTCTTGGCAGGGTTGGACGGTCCCATGAAGAATCCTCTGGTGTGCCCTGGCTTCTACATCAGGAGAGTTCATGAGAGCGCTAACTTTGCAGCTGCTATGGGGCTCTTGAGCGGGGGAGAAAGGTGAACCCTCAGCATCAAATCCTCTGGTGGGCCCAATGTTTTTCAATCTGAAACAGCTTCTCAGTGGGAGTTGTATTTCATCACAGCCATATTCTTTAGCTCGGTGACAGGACTGGCATAGAGGGAATCCATATCTACTCCGGCTGTCATTTCTGCGTCACCAGGTTCCGCCCATTGTCACACACGACCATGCCTGGCTGTATGTTCAGCGGTGAGAGCAACAGATCAAGCTGCTGTGTTACAGCTTTCAACAACTCTACAGCGCTAGGTGGTTTGTCACCTAAGCATTAAGCATGTTATCTTCAGCACTGCCTGTTGCCGCTTGGCCAAGGCAGTGCTTTCAGCTTGTGACTGATGTGGTAATTTCAGAGATGGAGGAGGAGGTGCAGGAGCTGAACAATGTGATTACATTGAGGTTACATTGGCGACTTTGTTTTTATACTAAAGAAAGATCCTACTGTTTTGTTTTGTTTTACGTTATTTTTTAAGGCAAATGCATTTACAGGGAAATGTCATATTTACATTCTACAACCATATCTGGCAATGTGGTGTGTGACACATCATCAGACACATCCTGTTTCATTGATGATGGAGGGACTCTAAATGACACATAGAGCAGGGCCACAGTAATAAGTATGACATGTTCCCATTAGAAAGGAGAGGGTCTGCTATACAGTTATAGGGCATGCAGTGAATCCAACGGCTGACCAAATTTAGGAAAAAACCCACTAAGAAATTAAAGACACATAGAGCAGGGCCACAGTAACGACAATTTCCCATTAGAAAGGAGTCTGTTATACAGTTATAGGGTATGCAGTGAGTCCAACGGCTGACCAAATTTAGGAAAAACCCCACTAAGAAATTAAAGACACAGAGAGCAGGGTCACAGTAATGAGTATGACTTGTTCCCATTAAAAAGGAGAGGGTCTGCTATACTGTTATAGGGTATGCAGTGAGTCCGACGACTGACCAAATTTAGGAAAAACCCAACTAAGAAATTAAAGACACATAGAGCAGGGCCACAGTAACGACAAATTCCCATTAGAAAGGAGAGAGTCTGCTGTACAGTTATAGGGTATGCAGTGAGTCTAACAGCTGACCAAATTTAGGAAAAAAACAACTAAGAAATTAAAGACACATAGAGCAGGGCCACAGTAATGACTAATTCCCATTAGAGAGAGTCTGCTATATAGTTATAGGGTATGCAGTGAGTCCATCTGCTGACCAAATTTAGGAAAAACCCAACTAAGAAATTAAAGACACATAGAGCAGGGCCACAGTAACGACAAATTCCCATTAGAAAGGAGAGAGTCTGCTATATAGTTATAGGGTATGCAGTGAGTCCAACGGCTGACCAAATTTAGGAAAACCCCACTAATAAATTAAAGACACATAGAGCAGGGACACAGTAACAAGTACGACATGTTCCCATTAGAAAGGAAAGAGTCTGCTACACAGTTATAGGTTATGCAGTGAGTCCAACGGCTGACCAAATTTAGGAAAAACCCCACTAAGAAATTAAAGACACATAGAGCAGGGCCACAGTAACAAGTACGACATGTTCCCATTAGAAAGGAGAGGGTCTGCTATACAGTTATAGGGTATTCAATGAGTCCAACGGCTGACCAAATTTAGAAAAACCCCTCTAAGAAATTAAAGACACATAGAGCAGGGCCACAGTAACGAGTACGACATGTTCCCATTAGAAAAAGAGGGTCTGCTATACAGTTATAGGGTATGCAGTGAGTCCAACGGCTGACCAAATTTAGGTAAAACCCCACTAAGAAATTAAAGACACATAGAGCAGGGCCACAGTAACGACAAATTCCCATTAGAAAGGAGAGAGTCTCCCATAGTGTTGGCCTATGCAGTGAATGCAAGGGCTGCCAAAAACTTGGAGGCACTTCAATGCCCCTTGGAAGAGTCGTGGAGGAGGGCCTCATAAAAAAATGTTTCCATTAGAAAGGAGCTGGCGACCTATACTTGTAATGCCCATGCACTAAGTGTATGGGCTGACCAACATTTAGTCCTGGGGGTATACATGAACATACTGTGTAAAAAAAATTTTTTACGGGCATCATAAACACTCTTTAAAAAAATTCTGTGGGTGTTGCATCACAGACCACGGTCACCCTGGTGATATAGTGGTGGAGGATCAGGAGAAGGAGGAGGACAAGAGCAAATAGTTAGTGTTGAGTGAGCATGCTCGACACTGCTCGGTACTCGCTCGAGCATCTCACTACTCGGGATGTTCGGCGAGCACCGAGCATTTTCGGGTTACTCGGGCGGGAGCTCGGGTCTCTGCCCTGCATGTTTGCCGCTCTTTACAGAGCCAATGAACATGCAGGGATTCCCAGCCAGTCACTGTTGTGGTCACTGCATTCTGAGTCTTCTATCCTTTGGATTACGAGCTCGGAGAGACTGAGATACAGGACAGGATGTGTGTCAAACAAGCTCTAAACTTTATTAAGCATGGGTTTTATATTCACCCTGAAGGCAGAAAACGGATTTACCATATATGGTTTGATTATACAATTTTAGCACACAAAGACTGATTTCTATTCTCGTGCTTGTGTTGAAACATTCAATCGGACACATTTGATTAGACACATTTAATCAGATACATTCTGATGACTAGCAAGGACGCATTATTGATTCAAGAAGGAACATTCACAGCTGGTGTTTTTTTTTTGACCTAAAGTAACTTTCAGACTTATATAGCAGATGGGGTCTTTGAACTTAAGGGGCCTCATCTTCTGCTATAACATTCCATCCTTTGGTTCCTTCATTTATCAATATGAATCTCTATATTTTCTTTTAGTACAACACTGAATACACATTAGAAAAAGCTTAAAAACCGAATAAACCGCAAGACACATTAGCAAAACCTGTAAAATAGCTTACACTATACCAGCCAACCACCCACCGATACCATTAAACCAATTAGCAGGATTTAGAAAGGAAAAGGTGTTTGCCCACCAGGAATCCTGATTCTTGAGGTTGGCCTCATCATAAAGCTTCCTCAATTTTACAACGTCCTCTAACTTATGTTTCAGCGTCAATACACTAGGATTGTCTATATAATGACAGCATGCGAGCCCTATTATCTGGCACATCCCTCCTTGTGCTGCTGTTAAATAATCTAGTACAAGGGTATGTTGGTTCGTGACAATAATCAATTGATTCTGTACTGCAAGAGATCCGTTAACTACTTCTAAAATATCCCAAATCTGATCATCAAGATAGTCTGTAGCTTCTACTAATTTATCCCACATTTGTGTCAACATAGGGTATATAAACAATGCACTGAAAAATGTGTTTACCCCTCCCATTTGAACTATATGGGGTCTCCCACTTGGTCTTTCTTTATTGTCTGCTGATTGCTTATGCAGTGTATGTTTTGGGATAGACAAAGGATCTAGCTGGTCTGGAGTAACAATATAAGTTGCGGGTGTCAATCTGGCTAAGGTACAAGTTCCTGTTACTCCTACTGGGAGCCACTTGAAAGCCTTGTCTCCACATACCCAATACATGGATAAGGGGAGATTCCATAATGCTGAATGTTGCAGTATTAGACGGTGAACTAAATCAACAAACTTAGAGACATTTGACATCATACACCACCCAGGCCCTTGACCTATAGGGGAGCAATAGCCAGCATCAGGATTGCCACACGTAGGTGCACCTTTCTGATAACTTGAGCTTTCATTACACTGTAGATTGCCAGATATTTTGGCACAGGTATCACTTGTCCAGTTTTTAAAATAGACATTATTCACTCAATTAGAAGTGTGTAGATATCTTTCCAACAGGGAAGGTTTAAAGGCATCACTGCTTCCTGAAGTGGCATTAAAACTTATTTTTAATCCTTATTCAGGTATTTTCCCTAGATCAGTAATTTTTGTTTTGCTTCGGGGTACCCACTCCCCTCCTTTAAATGCTATATACAACCTGGGAATTATTTGACCCGTCAGGTTCCCTTGCCACCTGGGAAATTTTGTCCATCCTACTACGGGAATCCCAACAGTGGTATTCCACAGTCTCTGTGTGGCATTATTGGCCCAAGTATCTGAACAGTTCACCCAAAAGTTTATCTCTTCCCATGAGACTGGGACGGCGAGAAAGGGTATGCTAGTGGATGTCACAGGGGCATGTGTTCATATCCAACAATTAGCAATAGTCTGGTTTTGCTCCTTTAGTCCATCGATTAGAGCAAGATGGTGTTTAATGAATCTATTGTCGCCTCCATCTGTAGTGCCCAACGTAGTCCATGCACCTATGGTTGTAAGTATGCAGGTAAGTATAAACAATGTCTTCATTCTTTGTCCGCTGGTTCTCCTAGTATCTTTTTGCAATGGGACGCATGGATCCAGGTCTCTTTTCCCTCTAGCTTAACGGCTGTACTTGTGGTCAGCAGAACTTGAAAGGGTCCGTCAAACCGTGGATCTAGGCTTTTCCTCACGTGCCTTTTTATAACCACCCAGTCTCCAGGTTGCAGCGTATGGCTGCTAGAGTCTTGATCTGGAAGAGAACTGAAGACATTATCATGTATTTGCTTGATCTTTTTGTGTAAAGCCCTCACGTAGGAACTTAGCACATGGTTGTTCATTTCTAATGCTTGCGGATAGAAACACCCTAGGCTGGGTACGTTGCCAAACAATATCTCATATGGAGAGAGTCCAGTCTTTCTATTAGGCGTGTATCTTACTGAAAACAGAGCAAGCGGTAAACAATCCGGCCATGGTCTTCCTGTCTCAGCCATGGCTTTCTGAATTTTTAATTTCAATGTCCCATTCAGTCTTTCCACTTTACCACTACTTTGCGGGTGATATGGGGTGTGGAATGCTTGTTGAATTCCTAGAGCTGACATGACTTCATTCATTATTTCACCTGTGAAGTGTGTACCTCTGTCACTCTCAATTACCTCTGGTACCCCATACCTGCAGACCACCTCCGCAGGCAGTTTCTTTGCGGTTGCCGCAGCCGTGGCTTCGGCAATCGGGAAAGCCTCTGGCCATCCTGAGAACAAATCAATACAGACCAACACATATTCCCATGATCCTGACTTTGGCAGCTGAATATAATCAATTTGCAGTCTCTGGAATGGATAGAGGGGCCAGGAGGGGGGTGTTTGGGTGGTGTTTTAACCACTCTACCCTGATTATGTGTAGCACATATCATGCACCCATTTATTAGTTGTTCAATACAGGTGGAGAATCCTGGTGCCACCCAATGTTTCTGCATCACACTCATCACAGCCGTTTTAGATTGGTGTACCGGCCCATGTAGCATCTGGGCAGCTGCTGGGTACAGTGCCCTTGGAAGGCATCGTCGTGTCCCTTTCCCCCATACCCCATTCGCTTCATTCAGGCATGCACCTTCCTTTAACCACTTATCAACCTCCTCCTTTTGAGCCTGAGCCTGCATTTGGGATAAGATGTCCTCCGACACAAAGGGGTTTTTAGGGGCACTTAACTGACGTACTGTTGGCCCTTGTTGCAGCTTACAGGCTGCTGTTTTTGCTGCAGCATCTGCCATCGTGTTTCCTCTACTCACCTAGTCGGTGCGTCTGGTATGTGCTCTTACCCTGGAACGTGAAAGCAAACAGGTACTGGCAGTCAGGATGTAATGGTACACTGAAAAATGCATTTGCCAAATCGACCACTGAAAAACAAAGAGAGTTAGAAGGTATCTGTGACAGAAGAGTATGCGGGTTGGGCACAACTGGTGTTAGAAGTTCTGTGGCTTTGTTAACCAACCGGAGGTCATGGACCATTCTATATGCGGCTGGTTGTCCTGGCACGCTCTTTTTCTTTACTGGGAACAGGGGAGTGTTGCAAGGGGACTGGGTTTTGACTAGGACTCCCCTCTGTAGTAATTTTTGGACTTGCTGGGCTATGGCATTCTCCTGAGCCGAGCTAAGGGGATACTGCTTCAGTTGAGGCAAGATTGCTCCTGGTTTTAATTTCACCATTACTGGTTGAACTCTTAACCTACCGACATCTGTTTTGTCTGAGGCCCAAAAATCATGTGGCACAGCCTGCTCTAATATCGGGGGAAACTCATTTTTCTCTTCTATGCTGGCAAGATCTAGTGACATAATTTTGCAAAGGCTACTTGGTTTTAAACCTGGGGTCATGGTGACAGTGCCATCGGGATGATACTCAATATGTGCTTGTAATTGGGACAACACATCATTTCCCAAAAGATTACATTGGCCTTGGGGCGATACCATGAGCTGGCTATGTACAGTAGCTCCTTGAATTTGCAGGGGAATTCTCTTAGTGACAGGGAGCAGGACAGAAGGGGAATTGAAGGGGGTGGCAATGACATGATGTGAAAAATCAGTGTCAGTGTATGGCCAATCACCTTGCCTAATTACTGAATTGTCGGCCCCCGTATCTACTTGAAAATCGATTTCATGTCCCCCTGGTAGGTTCACCTGCACTATACAACTGGGAGTGGGGGGTAAGGAGATGAGGGGGTTCATGTGCAAGCTACCCTCATCCTATGGGGGTGTTGTTTGGTTGGCTGGAGGACCCGTACTCTGAGCATTTGGATACAGGTTGGTCCTACAGTCCTTTCTAAAATGTCCTGGCTTTTTACATCCATAACACAGTTTCTGTCCTCCTCCTTCAGTCCGTCCTCTGCCTCTGTTCTTTCTGGGGGTCGTCTCTGCTATATGTATTCTGGCAGCTCTCTTTGCCTGCGCTATGTCATGCTGTGCCCCCTGAGCTATTCTAGCTAAGTCTTCTGCCTTCACTGATCTCCAGTCTGGTCTACTTGCTTTTACCTTCTCTGCAATCTCCTTCTTTAGTCCATTCATGAAAGCACTTGCTAATACCCTCTCACTAGTCTTATTTTCGGGAATAAATCCCATTTCTGACCAAGTTCTCCTTAATGCCCAAAAGTAATCTTTGGGGTCTTCTTCCTTACCTTGAACCCGGTCTTCTAGTGTAACCTGCCTCTCTGCCTGTCTGTCTTTACATGCCTTTACCAACGCTGCTGCGAATAGGACTCCGGCCGCTGCATTATTGGGTTCTGCATCTACGGGTCTGGTCCTATTGGCATACTGTTTTTTTTGTCAGTCTGTAACATCCGTCTCCTAGTTCTTCAATCTTTCCATGTATTCATCCATACATCCACTGTCATCAACAGACCCTTATCTTTCAGCCATCCATGATATCCAAAATTTAAAAAAAAAAGTTCTTTCCAAATCGGACAATGTGATTTTCAGGATTTGTTTTCTCATTTTGTCTCTCATAGCTGAGGTCGACCTATGATGTCAATTACAGGCCTCGCTCATCTTTTTAAGTGGGAGAACTTGCACAATTGGTGGCTGACTAAATACTTTTTTCCCCACTGTACATACATACAGTACAGACCAAAAGTTTGGACACATCTTCTCATTTAAAGATTTTTCTGTATTTTCATGACTATGAAAATTGTACATTCACACTGAAGGCATCAAAACTATGAATTAACACATGTGGAATTATATACTTAACAAAAAAGTGTGAAACAGCTGAAAATATGTCTTATATTCTAGGTTCTTCAAAGTAGCCACCTTTTGCTTTGATGACTGCTTTGCACACTCTTGGCATTCTCTTGATGAGCTTCAAGAGGTAGTCACCGGAAATGGTCTTCCAACAATCTTGAAGGAGTTCCCAGAGATGCTTAGCACTTGTTGGCCGTTTTGCCTTCACTCTGCGGTCCAGCTCATAGTAACATAGTTTGTAAAGCCGAATTAAGACTTGCGTCCATCAAGTTCGACCTGTTAGTTCTGTAATTGCTAAAGTTGATCCAGAGGAGGGCAAAAACCCCAAATGATTTGGCCAATCTTCACCTGAGGAAAAATTCCCTCCGAACTCTGAAACCAGCAGTCAGAATAAATCCCTGTATCAACCTACTATTTTATTTTATTTTTAAGTATATGCTGAAATCTGCCTGGTATCTAGAAAAGCATCCAGTCCCCGCTTGAACTGGTTTAGTGAATCCGACATTACCGTCTCCTCACTCAGTGAATTCCATATTCTCACTGCTCTTACCGTAAAGAACCCCTTCCTATGCTGGTGCTGGAACCTTTTCTCTTCCAGTCTTAGTGAATGCCCTCTTGTTACCGTAATATCCCTCCTTTTGAACAAATCCCGGGCAAGATCTCTATACTGTCCCCTAACATATTTGTACACATTTATTATGTCCCCCCTCAACCTTCTCTTTTCCAGGCTGAATAGTCCTAGTTTTGCCAACCTCTCTGGGTATTGCAGTCCCTCCATTCCCCTTATTAATTTTGTTGCCCTCCTTTGTACCTTTTCAAGCTCATTTATATCCTTTCTATATATTGGGGCCCATAACTGAGCACAGTATTCCAAGTGTGGTCTGACCAGTGCTTTGTACAGTGGAAGAACAATGTTCTCATCCTTTGCAGCTATACCTCTTCTGATACATCCCATTACCCTGTTTGCCCTTACAGCAGCAGCCTGACTTTGGGCACTCCAATTTAGTTTGCTATCAATCAAGATGCCCAAGTCCTTCTCCATCTCTGAATTCCCCAATGATTTCCCATTCAGTGAGTACTGGTGACTTCCATTTTTCCTTCCCATA
This sequence comes from Phyllobates terribilis, assembly GCF_046119375.1. Classification (NCBI taxonomy): domain Eukaryota; kingdom Metazoa; phylum Chordata; class Amphibia; order Anura; family Dendrobatidae; genus Phyllobates; species Phyllobates terribilis. The sequence continues at coordinate 912,168 of NW_027363021.1, read as the reverse complement.
TGTATGACCTTACATTTCTCCTCGTTAAACCTCATTTGCCATTTAATGCTCCACCTACCCAGCTTATCCAAATCCCTCTGTAGGTCTTCACTATCCTCTTTTGTATTAATTGTTTTACATAACTTTGTGTCATCTTCAAATATTGATATTTTACTATTTATCCCGTTGACTATGTCGTTAATAAAGATATTAAATAACATTGGGCCTAGTACAGACCCCTGTGGTACCCCACTAGTGACGCTTACCCAATCTGAGTATATTCCATTTATAACCACCCTCTGCCTTCTATCCTTTAGCCAGTTAGCTACCCACTTGCAGACATTTTCCCCCAGCCCCATCATTCTCATTTTGTATACCAACCTATTATGTGGCACGCTATCGAACGCTTTTGAGAAGTCGAGATACACGACATCCACTGGTTCCCCCTGATCTACTCGAGAGCTAACCTCCTCGTAGAAGTCAATCAGGTTTGTTTGGCAGGAGCGATTCCTCATGAATCCATGTTGGTTCGGGGTTAATAGATTATTAGCGTCAAGATGCTCCGTAATTGCCTCTTTAATGAAGCTTTCAAAAATTTTGCCCACAACGGACGTCAGACTCACCGGCCGATAGTTTCCGGCGTCACTTTTCGCTCCCTTTTTGAATATTGGCACTACATTCGCCTGTCGCCAATCAAGTGGCACAGACCCAGTCTCAACAGAGTCCTTAAATATAAGATATAACGGTCTATCACATTACTTAGTTCCCTTAGTACCCGTGGGTGTATGCCATCAGGTCCTGGTGATTTGTTTATTTTAATGTTACTGAGGCGTTTCTGTACCCCAGCTTGGGTTAGATTTGTCATACTTAGTGGAGGATTAAGCTTGTCACTTCTCATTTCACCTGTTAGTTCGATTTCCCTTATGAAAGTTGTCGAAAAAAAATTATTTAATAGATTAGCTTTATCCTCATCTTTCTCTATGATTTTGCCTTCATCACTTTTTATCGGTCCAATATTATCCGATTTAATCCTTTTACTATTTATATACGTAAAGAACAGTTTGGGATTTGATCTACTTTCCCTAGCAATACGTCTCTCTGTTTCCTCCTTCGCTATTTTTATTTGTTTTTTACAGGTTCTCGTTTTTTCCTTGTAACACATTAGTGCCTCCTTACTGTTTTCCTGTTTTAATCTCTTGAATGCCTCTCTTTTGCTATTTAACGCCCCTTTTACGTTCTTGTTCAACCATATTGGTTTCCTCTTATTTCTGGCCCTTTTATTCCCATACGGTATATACCTCTCGCACTGAGTATTCAGAATTCTTTTGAAGGTTTCCCATTTACTATTCGTATTCCATTGATTAAGTACTTTGTCCCAGTCAATAAGTTGAAGGTTTCCCATTTACTATTCGTATTCCTTTGATTAAGTACTTTGTCCCAGTCAATAAGTTGAAGGTTTTCTATCAGCTGATCAAACTTCGCCCTCCTAAAGTTTAATGTTTTTGTTGTTCCCTTATTGATAACCCTACTGAAGGGCATTTTGAAGGCGATAATATTATGGTCGCTATTACCTAGGTGCCCCCCTATCTGTACCTCAGTTTTTCTATCAGGCCTATTAGTCAATATTAAGTCCAACACGGCCTTCCCTCTCGTTGGTTCCTGCACTAGTTGGGAGAGATAATTATCCTTAATATTTGTCAAGAACCTTTTTCCTTTCTGAGATCTACAGGTTTCTGTTTCCCAGTCAATATCCGGGTAGTTGAAATCCCCCATTACAATCACTTCATTATGTTTTGCTACTTTGTCTATTTGTCCTAATAGCAGATTCTCATTCTTCTTTGTTATATTGGGTGGCTTATAGCAGACCCCCAGTAATATTTTATTATTATTTTTTGCCCCCTCTATCTCTACCCACATGGACTCGACCCCCTCTTCTCCCTCTCCTATATCTTCCCTTAGTCTGGGTTTTAGACATGACTTTACATATACGCAGACTCCTCCGCCTTTCCCCTCTTTCCGGTCCCTTCTAAATAAACTATAATCTAATAAATTTACCGCCCAGTCGTAGCTATCGTCTAGCCAAGTCTCTGTTATACATACGATGTCATACCTCTCCTCCGATATAAGCGCCCGCAGCTCATCCGCCTTATTGGTCAGGCTTCTTGCGTTGGTCAGCATGCAAGATAAAACTTTGGGGTTATTTAGCATCCTATTCTTCTCTAACGATCTAACTGTACTATCCCCACCCCCCTCTACACCCTCATTATATTCACTTCTCCCCTTCCCCCTTGCTTGCCTCACATCCCACCTATTTCCTTGGTCCCCCCCCCCCCCCGTCTCTAGTTTAAAAACTCCAACCTATTAGCCATCTTCTTCCCCAGCACCGCTGCACCCTCCCCATTGAGGTGCAGCCCGTCCCTACGGTAGAGCCTGTAGCCGACCGCGAAGTCGGCCCAGTTCTCCATGAACCCAAACCCTTCTGCCTTGCACCAACTCTTTAGCCACTTATTCACCTCCCTAACTTCCCGTTGGCGCTCCTGTGTGGCTCGCGGGATTGGTAGTATTTCTGAGAAAACTACCTTGGAGGTCCTTGCCCTAAGCTTCCTACCTAGGTCCCTGAAATCATTTTTAAGGACCCTCCATCTACCACTCACTTTGTCATTGGTGCCGATGTGGACCATGACCGCTGGGTCTTCGCCAGCCCCACCCAGAAACCTGTCAACCCGATCCGCGATGTGCCGGACTCGAGCGCCAGGGAGGCAGCACACCGTTCGGCGATCCCGGTCTTTGTGACAGATTGCCCTGTCTGTCCCCCTAATAATAGAGTCACCCACTACCAGAACCTGTCTTGCCTGCCCTACACTTCCCCCCTCAGCTCACCCCAAATCATCTCGATTGGGTTCAGGTCTGGTGACTGTGGAGGCCAAGTCATCTGGCGTAGCCCCCATCACTTTCCTTCTTGGTCAAATAGCCCTTACACAGCCTGGAGGTGTGTTTGGGGTCATTGTCCTGTTGAAAAATAAATGATGGTCCAACTAAACGCAAACCGGATGGAATAGCATGCCGCTGCAAGATGCTGTGGTAGCCATGCTGGTTCAGTATGCCTTCAATTTTGAATAAATCCCCAACAGTGTCACCAGCAAAGCACCCCCACACCATCACACCTCCTCCTCCATGCTTCACGGTGGGAACCAGGCATGTAGAGTCCATCCGTTCACCTTTTCTGCGTCGCACAAAGACACATTGGTTGGAACCAAAGATCTCAAATTTGGACTCATCAGACCAAAGCACAGATTTCCACTGGTCTAATGTCCATTCCTTGTGTTCTTTAGCCCAAACAAGCCTCTTCTGCTTGCTGCCTGTCCTTAGCAGAAGAGAAGGTGTGTCCAAACTTTTGGTCTGTACTGTGTGTGTGTATGTATATATATATATATATATATATATATATATATATATATATATATATATATATATATATATAATGTATGTACAGACAATATAAACAATACAATGTATGACATTTCAACACTTACAGGAGGAGTGAGGGTCCTGCTCGCAAGCTTACAATCTATATGGAAATAGGGGGACACAATAGGAAGAACATGGTCATCAGCTAGAATTTGTCTAAGGGCAGTTACCCTGTGGTATTTGGGGGCATGGAGGATGTGGAGACAGGTGAATAGGCAGGAGCAGATTAAGATTAACATTTAGGAGGGGACAGGGGAGAGTTAGGTTGGTGAGTTGAGGTGATAGGCTTGTCTAAACAGATGTGTTTTTACATACATATACATATATACCCTATATGGCCTAAACAGTTGTGTACTTAGCTTAATGGCATCTTCTTCCGATGCGTTTTCCCCTCTTTTGGTCATTCAGTGGTTCATCAGGGAATTCCTTCAATCAGGACAAGAAAAGGAGACCACCATAAGCCGTACTGCAATAAGGATAACAGCTCAGAAGCCCAGGGCAGTATGCCCCCACATGGCCCCTACATACAATATAAGCCCACACACAGTCCCCCTATATACAGTTTGAGCCTCTACATACAGTATGAGCCCCCGCACAGCCCACTAGATACAGTATGAACCCTCACATAACCCCAAATATACAGTATGAGCCCCCTCATAGCCTCCAATATACAGTATGAGCCCCCACATAGCCTTCAATATACAGTATGAGCTTCCACATAGCCTCCTATATACAGTATGAGCCCTCACATAGCCTTCAATATATAGTATGAGCCTGCACATAGCTCCCTATCTATAGTATGAGCCCCACATAGCCTCCATATATACAGTATGAGCCCTGACATAGCCTCCTATATACAGTATAAGCCCCCACATAGCCTCCTATATTGAATAAGCACCCACATAGGCTCCTATATACAGTACGAGCCCTCACATAGCCCATATATATAGGCACACATTTCATACACATATTAATAAAAAAAAAACAGATGCTACCCTTGCATGGCACGTGCAGGCTGATGATGTCATTGAGTCGGCGCGTCACAGCACAGGTGACAGGGGCTCTCCCGGAGCTGCGCTGCTATTCTGTATTGTCGGCAGCGGAGCTCCAGGAAAGCTCCCTGCCGGGATATGTGCACCACCATATTGAGGGCAATCTGGCCATGGGCTCCCCTGTAGCATCAGACCCCTGGCGGTAGCCCAGATTGCCCTCATAATCCGCCTATGGTCCAGGGCATGCATGGGTTAAATTGCATCAGATTTCGAGGTAAATAAGGATCCACACTCATTTCTTCCCTGGCTGGGATCCAAAAGAAAAAAAAAATAATAGAAAATAAATATAAATTCTACATTTAATGAGACACGTGATTTCTATGCAATTTTTATACAATGCAATTAAGAGGATTCAGTTGCTATTGCCTTGCAGGTGTCACCTCCCCCGCACATTAAATTCACCAGCGGCTTTCACATTACTGGAATCGTTACTGAGAACAACTCCAGGGCGCCATGGGAGGTCTGTGTCTTCTCTGCGTCTTCTTACTCTTCTGTCTCGGTAGGAAAAAGGATTCCCTATTATTTTAGAATGATCTTGAAACCAAATATGGCTGCCTATTAAAGGGGCTATCTCATAATCAACACATATATCACTTATGCACAGGTTAGGTGATGAATGTACGATCAATGAGGGTCTGATCGCTGGGACCGTCTCCGATCATGAGAACGGGGATCCCAAAGAGCATCGTGTGAATGACGCCTTAGTGAGCATGTACGACCACGGCTCTATTTACTATTAGATTGGTGGTCGCACATGCTCACAATCTCAAAAAAGAGATAAAACCTTGTATTTTGTGTGTATTATTGCCCTGCTAAAAATCACATCTAATGCCATTTGAATGATCACATTTAACAATTCTGTATAACATTGGGTTTTCTAAAGTAAGAGTGGTAGTAGCGTAAAAAAAAGATAATTTAAGAAAGGATGACATACTTTTTGGCAGTGAGATATGGGATTAGTTTTCTTAAGATGCTTGTTGGCAGTGGTGATGCCAGTCTTGTCTTACTCGAGGAAGAAAGTTATTTTCTCACCATTCCTCTCTGAAAGTTGTAGGAATATAGAGAGGTACACTTGCACCACATGATATAATGAGCGCTTTCATGATTATAATAATACCATGTCACCCTCTTAGTAATGACCATGTCAACTTTATAGTGTTAGCCTCATAGTAATGCCATAAAATCAGCCTCATAGTAATACCATGTAATCAGCCTCATAGTGATAAAATATAATCAGCATCTTGGTAATACCATATAATCAGCCTCATTGTAATACCATAAAATCAGCCTCATAGTAATACCATAGAAACAGCCTCATAGTAATACCATAGAAACAGCCTCATAGTAATACCATAGAATAAGCCTCATAGTAATACCATAGAATCAGCCTCATAGTAATACCATAGAATCAGCCTCATAGTAATACCATAGAATCAGCCTCATAGTGATATCATATAATCAGCCTCATAGTAATACCATAAGATCAGCCTCATAGTAATAGGATATAATCAGCATCATAGTAATACCATATAATCAGCCTCATAGTAATACCATTTAATCAGCCTCATAGTAATACCATAGAATCAGCCTCATAGTAATACCATAAGATCAGCCGCATAGTAATAGGATATAATGAGCCTCATAGTAATATCATATAATCAGCCTTATAGTAATATCATATAATCAGCCTCATAGTAATATCATATAATCAGCCTCATAGTAATACCATGGACTCAGCCTCATAGTAATACCATAGAATCAGCCTCATAGTAATACCATAGAATCAGCCTCATAGTAATACCATAGAATCAGCCTCATAGTAATACCATAGAATCAGCCTCATAGTAATACCATAGAAAAAGCCTCATAGTAATACCATAGAAACAGCCTCATAGTAATACCATAGAAACAGCCTCATAGTAATACCATAGAATCAGCCTCCTAGTAATACCATAGAATCAGCCTCATAGTAATACCATAGAATCAGCCTCATAGTAATACCATAGAATCAGCCTCATAGTGATATCATATAATCAGCCTCATAGTAATACCATAAGATCAGCCTCATAGTAATAGGATATAATCAGCATCATAGTAATACCATAAGATCAGCCTCATAGTAATAGGATATAATGAGCCTCATAGTGGAATCATATAATGAGCCTCATAGTAATATCATATAATCAGCCTCATAGTAATACCATAGAATCAGCCTCATAGTGATACCATAGAATCAGCCTCATAGTAATAGGATTTAATCAGCCTCATAGTAATGCCATAGAATCAGCCTCATAGTAATAGGATATAATCAGCCTCATAGTGATATCATAGAATCAGCCTCATAGTAATACCATAGAATCAGCCTCATAGTAATACCATAGAATCAGCCTCATAGTAATACCATGGAATCAGCCTCATAGTAATACCATATAATCAGCCTCATAGTGATACCATAGAATCAGCCTCATGATATCATATAATCAGCCTCATAGTAATAGGATATAATCAGCCTCATAGTAATAGGATATAATCAGCCTCATAGTAATACCATAAGATCAGCCTCATAGTAATACCATGGAATCAGCCTCATAGTAATACCATAGAATCAGCCTCATAGTAATACCATAGAATCAGCCTAATAGTAATACCATATAATCAGCCTCATAGTAATACCATAGAATCAGCCTCATAGTAATATCATACAATCAGCCTCATAGTAATACCATAGAATCAGCCTCATAGTAATATCATACAATCAGCCTCATAGTAATACCATAGAATCAGCCTCATAGTAATATCATACAATCAGCCTCATAGTAATACCATAGAATAAGCCTCATAGTAATACCATATAATCAGCCTCATAGTAATAGGATATAATCAGCCTCATAGTAATACCATAGAATCAGCCTCACTGTAATATCATATAATCAACCTCATAGTAATACCATATAATCAACCTCATAGTAATACCATAGAATCAGCCTCATAGTAATATCATATAATCAGCCTCATAGTAATACCATATAATCAGCCTCATAGTAATATCATATAGTCAGCCTCATAGTAATATCATAAAATCAGCCTCATAGTAATACCATAGAATCAGCCTCATAGTAATACCATATAATCAGCCTCATAGTAATATCATATAATCAGCCTCATAGTAATACCATAGAATCAGCCTCATAGTAATACCATATAATCAGCCTCATAGTAATATCATATAATCAGCCTCATAGTAATATCATATAATCAGCCTCATAGTAATATCATATAATCAGCCTCATAGTAATACCATGGAATCAGCCTCATAGTAATACCATGGAATCAGTCTCATAGTAATACCATGGATTCAGCCTCATAGTAATACCATTTAATCAGCCTCATAGTAATATCATATAATCAGCCTCATAGTAATACCATAGAATCAGCCTCATAGTGATACCATAGAATCAGCCTCATAGTAATACCATAGAATCAGCCTCATAGTAATACCATAGAATCAGCCTCATAGTAATACCATAGAATCAGCCTCATAGTGATACCATATAATCAGCCTCATAGTAATACCATAGAATCAGCCTCATAGTAATACCATAGAATCAGCCTCATAGTAATACCATAGAATCAGCCTAATAGTAATACCATATAATCAGCCTCATAGTAATACCATAGAATCAGCCTCATAGTAATACCATAGAATCAGCCTAATAGTAATACCATATAATCAGCCTCATAGTAATATCATATAATCAGCCTTATAGTAATACCAGAGAATCAGCCTCATAGTAATACCATAGAATCAGCCTCATAGTAATACCATTTAATCAGCATCATAGTGATACCATAGAATCAGCCTCATAGTAATACCATAGAATCAGCCTCATAGTAATACCATAGAATCAGCCTCATAGTAATACCATAGAATCAGCCTCATAGTAATACCATAAGATCAGCCTCATAGTAATAGGATATAATCAGCCTCATAGTGATATCATATAATCAGCCTCATAGTAATATCATACAATCAGACTCATAGTAATACCATTTAATCAGCCTCATAGTAATACCATAGAATCAGCCTCATAGTAATACCATAGAATCAGCCTTATAGTAATACCAGAGAATCAGCCTCATAGTAATACCATAGAATCAGCCTCATAGTAATACCATAGAATCAGCCTCATCGTAATACCATAGAATCAGCCTCATAGTAATATCATACAATCAGCCTCATCGTAATACCATATAATCAGCCTCGTAGTAATACCATATAATCAGCCTCATAGTAATATCATACAATCAGCCTCATAGTAATATCATACAATCAGCCTCATAGTAATACCATAGAATCAGCCTCATAGTAATACCATAGAATCAGCCTAATAGTAATACCATAGAATCAGCCTCATAGTAATATCATATAATCAGCCTCATAGTAATGCCATATAATCAGCCTCATAGTAATGCCAGATAATCAGCCTCATAGTAATGCCATATAATCAGCCTCATAGTAATACCATAGAATCAGCCTCATAGTAATATCATATAATCAGCCTCATAGTAATACCATAGAATCAGCCTCATAGTAATACCATAGAATCAGCCTCATTGTAATACCATTTAATCAGCCTCACAGTAATACCATATACTCAGCCTCATAGTAATACCATAGAATCAGCCTCATAGTAATACCATAGAATCAGCCTCATAGTAATACCATAGAATCAGCCTCATAGTAATACCATAGAATCAGCCTCATAGTAATACCATAGAATCAGCCTCATAGTAATACGATAAGATCAGCCTCATAGTAATACGATAAGATCAGCCTCATAGTAATGTCATATAATCAGCCTCATAGTAATATCATATAATCAGCCTCATAGTAATGCCATATAATCAGCCTCATAGTAATGCCATATAATCAGCCTCATAGTAATACCATATAATCAGCCTCATAGTAATGCCATATAATCAGCCTCATAGTAATACCATATAATCAGCCTCATAGTAATACCATAGAATCAGCCTCATAGTAATACCATAGAATCAGCCTCATAGTAATATCATACAATCAGCCTCATAGTAATACCATAGAATAAGCCTCATAGTAATACCATAGAATAAGCCTCATAGTAATAGGATATAATCAGCCTCATAGTAATAGGATATAATCAGCCTCATAGTAATACCATAGAATCAGCCTCACTGTAATATCATATAATCAACCTCATAGTAATACCATATAATCAACCTCATAGTAATACCATAGAATCAGCCTCATAGTAATATCATATAATCAGCCTCATAGTAATACCATATAATCAGCCTCATAGTAATATCATATAGTCAGCCTCATAGTAATACCATAGAATCAGCCTCATAGTGATATCATATAATCAGCCTCATAGTAATATCATATAATCAGCCTCATAGTAATACCATAGAATCAGCCTCATAGTAATGCCATTTAATCAGCCTCATAGTAATACCATAGAATCAGCCTCATAGTAATACCATAGAATCAGCCTCATAGTAATACAATTGAATCAGCCTCATAGTAATACAATTTAATCAGCCTCATCGTAATACCAAATAATCAGCCTCATAGTAATACCATTTAATCAGCCTCATAGTAATACCATAGAATCAGCCTCATAGTAATACCATAGAATCAGCCTCATAGTAATACCATAGAATCAGCCTCATAGTAATACCATATAATCAGCCTCACAGTGATACCATAGAATCAGCCTCACAGTAATACCATAGAATCAGCCTCATAGTAATACCATAAAATCAGCCTCATAGTAATACCATTTAATCAGCCTCATAGTAATACCATGGAATCAGCCTCATAGTAATACCATTTAATCAGCCTCATAGTAATACCATTTAATCAGCTTCATAGTAATACCATAGAATCAGCCTCATAGTAATACCATAGAATAAGCCTCACATTAATACCATAGAATCAGAAACATAGTAATACCATTTAATCAGCCTCATAGTAATACCATAGAATCAGCCTCACTGTAATATCATATAATCAACCTCATAGTAATACCATTTAATCAGCCTCATAGTAATACCATGGAATCAGCCTCATAGTACTACCATAGAATCAGCCTCATAGTAATACCATTTAATCAGCCTCATAGTAATATCATATAATCAGCCTCATAGTAATACCATATAATCAGCCTCATAGTGATACCATAGAATCAGCCTCATAGTAATACCATAGAATCAGCCTCATAGTAATACCATAGAATCAGCCTCATAGTAATATCATATAATCAGCCTCATAGTGATACCATTTAATCAGCCTCATAGTAATACCATAAGATCAGCCTCATAGTAATAGGATATAATCAGCATCATAGTGATACCATAGAATCAGCCTCATAGTAATATCATATAATCAGCCTCATAGAAATACCATAGAATCAGCCTCATAGTAATATCATAGAATCAGCCTCATAGTAATACCATAGAATCAGCCTCATAGTAATACCATATAATCAGCCTCAGAGTAATATCATATAATCAGCCTCAGAGTAATACCATAGAATCAGCCTCATAGTAATACCATATAATCAGCCTCAGAGTAATATCATATAATCAGCCTCATAGTAATATCATATAATCAGCCTCATAGTAATATCATATAATCAGCCTCATAGTAATACCATGGAATCAGCCTTATAGTAATACCAGAGAATCAGCCTCATAGTAATACCATTTAATCAGCTTCATAGTAATACCATAGAATCAGCCTCATAGTAATACCATAGAATAAGCCTCACATTAATACCATAGAATCAGAAACATAGTAATACCATTTAATCAGCCTCATAGTAATACCATGGAATCAGCCTCATAGTAATACCATAGAATCAGCCTCATAGTAATACCATGGATTCAGCCTCATAGTAATACCATTTAATCAGCCTCATAGTAATATCATATAATCAGCCTCATAGTAATACCATATAATCAGCCTCATAGTGATACCATATAATCAGCCTCATAGTGATACCATAGAATCAGCCTCATAGTGATACCATATAATCAGCCTCATAGTAATACCATAGAATCAGCCTCATAGTAATACCATAAGATCAGCCTCATAGTAATAGGATATAATCCGCATCATAGTGATACTATAGAATCAGCCTCATAGTAATATCATATAATCAGCCTCATAGTAATACCATAGAATCAGCCTCATAGTAATACCATAAGATCAGCCTCATAGTAATACCATTTAATCAGCCTCATAGTAATACCATGGAATCAGCCTCATAGTAATACCATAGAATCAGCCTCATAGTAATACCATAGAATAAGCCTCATAGTAATAGGATATAATCAGCCTCATAGTAATAGGATATAATCAGCCTCATAGTAATACCATAGAATCAGCCTCACTGTAATATCATATAATCAACCTCATAGTAATACCATATAATCAACCTCATAGTAATACCATAGAATCAGCCTCATAGTAATATCATATAATCAGCCTCATAGTAATACCATATAATCAGCCTCATAGTAATATCATATAGTCAGCCTCATAGTAATACCATAGAATCAGCCTCATAGTGATATCATATAATCAGCCTCATAGTGATATCATATAATCAGCCTCATAGTAATATCATATAATCAGCCTCATAGTAATACCATAGAATCAGCCTCATAGTAATGCCATTTAATCAGCCTCATAGTAATACCATAGAATCAGCCTCATAGTAATACCATAGAATCAGCCTCATAGTAATATCATATAATCAGCCTCATAGTAATACCATATAATCAGCCTCATAGTAATACCATATAATCAGCCTCATAGTAATACCATAGAATCAGCCTCATAGTAATACAATTGAATCAGCCTCATAGTAATACAATTTAATCAGCCTCATAGTAATACCATTTAATCAGCCTCATAGTAATACCATGGAATCAGCCTCATAGTAATACCATAGAATCAGCCTCATAGTAATACCATAGAATCAGCCTCATAGTAATACCAGAGAATCAGCCTCATAGTAATACCAGAGAATCAGCCTCATAGTAATACCAGAGAATCAGCCTCATAGTGATACCATAGAATCAGCCTCATAGTAATACCAGAGAATCAGCCTCATAGTAATACCAGAGAATCAGCCTCATAGTAATACCATAAAATCAGCCTCATAGTAATACCATTTAATCAGCCTCATAGTAATACCATGGAATCAGCCTCATAGTAATACCATTTAATCAGCCTCATAGTAATACCATATAATCAGCCTCATAGTGATACCATATAATCAGCCTCATAGTGATACCATTTAATCAGCTTCATAGTAATACCATAGAATCAGCCTCATAGTAATATCATAGAATCAGCCTCATAGTAATATCATATAATCAGCCTCATAGTAATACCATGGAATCAGCCTCATAGTAATACCAGAGAATCAGCCTTATAGTAATACCAGATAATCAGCCTCATAGTAATACCATAGAATCAGCCTCATAGTAATACCATTTAATCAGCCTCATAGTAATACCATATAATCAGCCTCATAGTGATACCATAGAATCAGCCTCATAGTAATACCATAGAATCAGCCTCATAGTAATACCATAGAATCAGCCTCATAGTAATATCATATAATCAGCCTCATAGTAATACCATATAATCAGCCTCAGAGTAATATCATATAATCAGCCTCAAAGTAATATCATATAATCAGCCTCATAGTAATATCATATAATCAGCCTCATAGTAATATCATATAATCAGCCTCATAGTAATACCATGGAATCAGCCTTATAGTAATACCAGAGAATCAGCCTCAGAGTAATATCATATAATCAGCCTCAAAGTAATATCATATAATCAGCCTCATAGTAATACCATTTAATCAGCTTCATAGTAATACCATAGAATCAGCCTCATAGTAATACCATAGAATAAGCCTCACATTAATACCATAGAATCAGTAACATAGTAATACCATTTAATCAGCCTCATAGTAATACCATGGAATCAGCCTCATAGTAATACCATTTAATCAGCCTCACTGTAATATCATATAATCAACCTCATAGTAATACCAGAGAATCAGCCTCATAGTAATACCAGAGAATCAGCCTCATAGTAATACCAGAGAATCAGCCTCATAGTAATACCATATAATCAGCCTCATAGTGATACCATAGAATCAGCCTCATAGTAATATCATTTAATCAGCCTCATAGTAATACAATTTAATCAGCCTCATAGTAATACCATGGAATCAGCCTCATAGTAATACCATAGAATCAGCCTCACATTAATACCATAGAATCAGAAACATAGTAATACCATTTAATCAGCCTCATAGTAATACCATAGAATCAGCCTCACTGTAATATCATATAATCAACCTCATAGTAATACCATATAATCAGCCTCATAGTAATACCATAGAATCAGCCTCATAGTAATACCATAGAATCAGCGTCATAGTAATACCATAGAATCAGCCTCATAGTAATACCATAGAATCAGCCTCATAGTAATACCATAGAATCAGCCTCATAGTAATACCATAGAATCAGCCTCATAGTAATACCATAGAATCAGCCTCATAGTAATACCATAGAATCAGCCTCATAGTAATACCATAGAATCAGCCTCATAGTAATACCATAGAATCAGCCTCATAGTAATACCATAGAATCAGCCTCATAGTAATAGGATATAATCAGCCTCATAGCAATACCATTTAATCAGCCTCATAGTAATACCATAAGATCAGCCTCATAGTAATAGGATATAATCAGCCTCATAGTAATACCATAAGATCAGCCTCATAGTAATACCATTTAATCAGCCTCATAGTAATACCATAAGATCAGCCTCATAGTAATACCATAAGATCAGCCTCATAGTAATACCATAAGATCAGCCTCATAGTAATAGGATATAATCAGCCTCATAGTAATACCATGGAATCAGCCTCACTGTAATATCATATAATCAGCCTCATAGTAATACCATAGAATCAGCCTCATCGTAATACCATAGAATCAGCCTCATCGTAATACCATAGAATCAGCCTCATAGTAATACCATAGAATCAGCCTCATAGTGATATCATATAATCAGCCTCATAGTAATACCATAAGATCAGCCTCATAGTAATAGGATATAATCAGCATCATAGTGATACCATAGAATCAGCCTCATAGTAATATCATATAATCAGCCTCATAGTAATACCATTTAATCAGCCTCATAGTAATACCATAGAATCAGCCTCATAGTAATACCATAAGATCAGCCTCATAGTAATAGGATATAATGAGCCTCATAGTGGAATCATATAATCAGCCTCATAGTAATATCATATAATCAGCCTCATAGTAATACCATGGACTCAGCCTCATAGTAATACCATAGAATCAGCCTCATAGTAATAGCATAGAATCAGCCTCATAGTAATAGCATAGAATCAGCCTCATAGTAATAGCATAGAATCAGCCTCATAGTAATATCATATAATCAGCCTCATAGTGATACCATATAATCAGCCTCATAGTAATAGGATTTAATCAGCCTCATAGTAATAGAATTTAATCAGCCTCATAGTAATACCATAGAATCAGCCTCATAGTAATACCATAAAATCAGCCTCATAGTAATACCATAGAATCAGCCTCATAGTAATATCATATAATCAACTTCATAGTAATACCATATAATCAGCCTCATAGTAATACCATAGAATCAGCCTCATAGTAATACCATATAATCAGCCTCATAGTGATACCATAGAATCAGCCTCATGATATCATATAATCAGCCTCATAGTAATAGGATATAATCAGCCTCATAGTAATAGGATATAATCAGCCTCATAGTGATATCATATAATCAGCCTCATAGTAATATCATATAATCAGCCTCATAGTAATACCATAGAATCAGCCTCATAGTAATACCATAGAATCAGCCTCATAGTAATACCATAGAATCAGCCTCATAGTAATAACATAAGATCAACCTCATAGTAATAGGATATAATCAGCCTCATAGTAATACCATAGAATCAGCCTCATAGTAATACCATAGAATCAGCCTCATAGTAATACCATAGAATCAGCCTCATAGTAATACCATAGAATCAGCCTCATAGTAATATCATATAATCAGCCTCATAGTAATATCATATTATCAGCCTTATAGTAATATCATATAATCAGCCTCATAGTAATACCATAGAATCAGCCTCATAGTAATACCATAGAATCAGCCTCATAGTAATACCATAGAATCAGCCTCATAGTAATATCATATAATCAGCCTCATAGTGGAATCATATAATCAGCCTCATAGTAATACCATAGAATCAGCCTCATAGTAATACCATAGAATCAGCCTCATAGTAATAGCATAGAATCAGCCTCATAGTAATAGCATAGAATCAGCCTCATAGTAATAGCATAGAATCAGCCTCATAGTAATATCATATAATCAGCCTCATAGTGATACCATATAATCAGCCTCATAGTAATAGGATTTAATCAGCCTCATAGTAATAGAATTTAATCAGCCTCATAGTAATACCATAGAATCAGCCTCATAGTAATACCATAAAATCAGCCTCATAGTAATACCATAGAATCAGCCTCATAGTAATATCATATAATCAACTTCATAGTAATACCATAGAATCAGCCTCATAGTAATACCATATAATCAGCCTCATAGTGATACCATAGAATCAGCCTCATGATATCATATAATCAGCCTCATAGTAATAGGATATAATCAGCCTCATAGTAATAGGATATAATCAGCCTCATAGTAGTACCATAAGATCAGCCTCATAGTAATAGGATATAATGAGCCTCATAGTGATATCATATAATCAGCCTCATAGTAATACCATAGAATCAGCCTCATAGTCATATCATATAATCAGCCTCATAGTAATATCATATAATCAGCCTCATAGTAATACCATAGAATCAGCCTCATAGTAATACCATAGAATCAGCCTCATAGTAATACCATAGAATCAGCCTCATAGTAATACCATAGAATCAGCCTCATAGTAATAACATAAGATCAACCTCATAGTAATAGGATATAATCAGCCTCATAGTAATACCATAGAATCAGCCTCATAGTAATACCATGGAATCAGCCTCATAGTAATACCATAGAATCAGCCTCATAGTAATACCATAGAATCAGCCTCATAGTAATATCATATAATCAGCCTCATAGTAATATCATATAATCAGCCTCATAGTAATATCATATAATCAGCCTCATAGTAATACCATGGAATCAGCCTTATAGTAATACCAGAGAATCAGCCTCATAGTAATACCATAGAATCAGCCTCATAGTAATACCATAGAATCAGCCTCATAGTAATACCATAGAATCAGCCTCATAGTAATATCATATAATCAGCCTCAGAGTAATATCATATAATCAGCCTCATAGTAATATCATATAATCAGCCTCATAGTAATATCATATAATCAGCCTCATAGTAATACCATGGAATCAGCCTTATAGTAATACCAGAGAATCAGCCTCATAGTAATACCATTTAATCAGCTTCATAGTAATACCATAGAATCAGCCTCATAGTAATACCATAGAATAAGCCTCACATTAATACCATAGAATCAGAAACATAGTAATACCATTTAATCAGCCTCATAGTAATACCATGGAATCAGCCTCATAGTAATACCATAGAATCAGCCTCATAGTAATACCATGGATTCAGCCTCATAGTAATACCATTTAATCAGCCTCATAGTAATATCATATAATCAGCCTCATAGTAATACCATATAATCAGCCTCATAGTGATACCATATAATCAGCCTCATAGTGATACCATAGAATCAGCCTCATAGTTATACCATATAATCAGCCTCATAGTAATACCATAGAATCAGCCTCATAGTAATACCATAAGATCAGCCTCATAGTAATAGGATATAATCCGCATCATAGTGATACTATAGAATCAGCCTCATAGTAATATCATATAATCAGCCTCATAGTAATACCATAGAATCAGCCTCATAGTAATACCATAAGATCAGCCTCATAGTAATACCATAGAATCAGCCTCATTCTATGGTATTACAATGAGACTCATAGTAATACCATTTAATCAGCCTCATAGTAATACCATGGAATCAGCCTCATAGTAATACCATAGAATCAGCCTCATAGTAATACCATAGAATAAGCCTCATAGTAATAGGATATAATCAGCCTCATAGTAATAGGATATAATCAGCCTCATAGTAATACCATAGAATCAGCCTCACTGTAATATCATATAATCAACCTCATAGTAATACCATATAATCAACCTCATAGTAATACCATAGAATCAGCCTCATAGTAATATCATATAATCAGCCTCATAGTAATACCATATAATCAGCCTCATAGTAATATCATATAGTCAGCCTCATAGTAATACCATAGAATCAGCCTCATAGTGATATCATATAATCAGCCTCATAGTAATATCATATAATCAGCCTCATAGTAATACCATAGAATCAGCCTCATAGTAATGCCATTTAATCAGCCTCATAGTAATACCATAGAATCAGCCTCATAGTAATACCATAGAATCAGCCTCATAGTAATACAATTGAATCAGCCTCATAGTAATACAATTTAATCAGCCTCATCGTAATACCAAATAATCAGCCTCATAGTAATACCATAGAATCAGCCTCATAGTAATACCATATTATCAGCCTCAGAGTAATATCATATAATCAGCCTCATTCTATGGTATTACAATGAGACTCATAGTAATACCATTTAATCAGCCTCATAGTAATACCATGGAATCAGCCTCATAGTAATACCATAGAATCAGCCTCATAGTAATACCATAGAATCAGCCTCATAGTAATACCAGAGAATCAGCCTCATAGTAATACCAGAGAATCAGCCTCATAGTAATGCCATAGAATCAGCCTCATAGTAATACCAGAGAATCAGCCTCATAGTAATACCAGAGAATCAGCCTCATAGTAATGCCATAGAATCAGCCTCATAGTAATACCATAGAATCAGCCTCATAGTAATACCATATAATCAGCCTCATAGTGATACCAGAGAATCAGCCTCATAGTAATACCAGAGAATCAGCCTCATAGTAATACCATAAAATCAGCCTCATAGTAATACCATTTAATCAGCCTCATAGTAATACCATGGAATCAGCCTCATAGTAATACCATAGAATCAGCCTCATAGTAATACCATAGAATAAGCCTCACATTAATACCATAGAATCAGAAACATAGTAATACCATTTAATCAGCCTCATAGTAATACCATGGAATCAGCCTCATAGTAATACCATAGAATCAGCCTCATAGTAATACCATGGATTCAGCCTCATAGTAATACCATAGAATCAGAAACATAGTAATACCATTTAATCAACCTCATAGTAATACCATAGAATCAGCCTCACTGTAATATCATATAATCAATCTCATAGTAATACCATTTAATCAGCCTCATAGTAATACCATGGAATCAGCCTCATAGTAATACCATTTAATCAGCCTCATAGTAATACCATTTAATCAGCTTCATAGTAATACCATAGAATCAGCCTCATAGTAATATCATAGAATCAGCCTCATAGTAATATCATATAATCAGCCTCATAGTAATATCATATAATCAGCCTCATAGTAATACCATGGAATCAGCCTCATAGTAATACCAGAGAATCAGCCTTATAGTAATACCAGATAATCAGCCTCATAGTAATACCATAGAATCAGCCTCATAGTAATACCATTTAATCAGCCTCATAGTAATATCATATAATCAGCCTCATAGTAATACCATATAATCAGCCTCATAGTGATACCATAGAATCAGCCTCATAGTAATACCATAGAATCAGCCTCATAGTAATACCATAGAATCAGCCTCATAGTAATATCATATAATCAGCCTCATAGTGATACCATTTAATCAGCCTCATAGTAATACCATAAGATCAGCCTCATAGTAATAGGATATAATCAGCCTCATAGTGATACAATAGAATCAGCCTCATAGTAATATCATATAATCAGCCTCATAGTAATACCATAGAATCAGCCTCATAGTAATATCATATAATCAGCCTCATAGTAATACCATATAATCAGCCTCAGAGTAATATCATATAATCAGCCTCAGAGTAATATCATATAATCAGCCTCATAGTAATATCATATAATCAGCCTCATAGTAATATCATATAATCAGCCTCATAGTAATACCATGGAATCAGCCTCATAGTAATACCATTTAATCAGCTTCATAGTAATACCATAGAATCAGCCTCATAGTAATACCATAGAATAAGCCTCACATTAATACCATAGAATCAGTAACATAGTAATACCATTTAATCAGCCTCATAGTAATACCATGGAATCAGCCTCATAGTAATACCATAGAATCAGCCTCATAGTAATACCATGGAATCAGCCTCATAGTAATACCATTTAATCAGCCTCACTGTAATATCATATAATCAACCTCATAGTAATACCAGAGAATCAGCCTCATAGTAATACCAGAGAATCAGCCTCATAGTAATACCAGAGAATCAGCCTCATAGTAATACCAGAGAATCAGCCTCATAGTAATACCAGAGAATCAGCCTCATAGTAATACCATATAATCAGCCTCATAGTGATACCATAGAATCAGCCTCACAGTAATACCATTTAATCAGCCTCATAGTAATACCATGGAATCAGCCTCATAGTAATACCATTTAATCAGCCTCATAGTAATACCATTTAATCAGCTTCATAGTAATACCATAGAATCAGCCTCATAGTAATACCATAGAATAAGCCTCACATTAATACCATAGAATCAGAAACATAGTAATACCATTTAATCAGCCTCATAGTAATACCATAGAATCAGCCTCACTGTAATATCATATAATCAACCTCATAGTAATACCATATAATCAGCCTCATAGTAATACCATAGAATCAGCCTCATAGTAATACCATAGAATCAGCCTCATAGTAATACCATAGAATCAGCCTCATAGTAATACCATAGAATCAGCCTCATAGTAATACCATAGAATCAGCCTCATAGTAATACCATAGAATCAGCCTCATAGTAATATCATATAATCAGCCTCATAGTATTACCATTTAATCAGCCTCATAGTAATACCATAAAATCAGCCTGATAGTAATAGGATATAATCAGCCTCATAGTAATACCATGGAATCAGTCTCACTGTAATATCATATAATCAGCATCATAGTGATACCATAGAATCAGCCTCATAGTAATATCATATAATCAGCCTCACAGTAATACCATTTAATCAGCCTCATAGTAATACCATAGAATCAGCCTCATAGCAATACCATTTAATCAGCCTCATAGTAATACCATAAGATCAGCCTCATAGTAATAGGATATAATCAGCCTCATAGTAATACCATAAGATCAGCCTCATAGTAATACCATAAGATCAGCCTCATAGTAATACCATAAGATCAGCCTCATAGTAATAGGATATAATCAGCCTCATAGTAATACCATGGAATCAGCCTCACTGTAATATCATATAATCAGCCTCATAGTAATACCATAGAATCAGCCTCATCGTAATACCATAGAATCAGCCTCATCGTAATACCATAGAATCAGCCTCATAGTAATACCATAGAATCAGCCTCATAGTGATATCATATAATCAGCCTCATAGTAATACCATAAGATCAGCCTCATAGTAATACCATAGAATCAGCCTCATAGTAATACCATAGAATCAGCCTCATAGTGATATCATATAATCAGCCTCATAGTAATACCATAAGATCAGCCTCATAGTAATAGGATATAATGAGCCTCATAGTGGAATCATATAATCAGCCTCATAGTAATATCATATAATCAGCCTTATTGTAATATCATATAATCAGCCTCATAGTATTATCATATAATCAGCCTCATAGTAATACCATGGACTCAGCCTCATAGTAATACCATAGAATCAGCCTCATAGTAATAGCATAGAATCAGCCTCATAGTAATAGCATAGAATCAGCCTCATAGTAATAGCATAGAATCAGCCTCATAGTAATAGCATAGAATCAGCCTCATAGTAATATCATATAATCAGCCTCATAGTGATACCATATAATCAGCCTCATAGTAATAGGATTTAATCAGCCTCATAGTAATAGAATTTAATCAGCCTCATAGTAATACCATAAGATCAGCCTCATAGTGATATCATAGAATCAGCCTCATAGTAATACCATAAAATCAGCCTCATAGTAATACCATAGAATCAGCCTCATAGTAATACCATGGAATTAGCCTCATAGTAATATCATATAATCAACTTCATAGTAATACCATATAATCAGCCTCATAGTAATACCATAGAATCAGCCTCATAGTAATACCATAGAATCAGCCTCATGATATCATATAATCAGCCTCATAGTAATAGGATATAATCAGCCTCATAGTAATAGGATATAATCAGCCTCATAGTAATAGGATATAATGAGCCTCATAGTGATATCATATAATCAGCCTCATAGTAATATCATATAATCAGCCTCATAGTAATACCATAGAATCAGCCTCATAGTAATACCATAGAATCAGCCTCATAGTAATACCATAGAATCAGCCTCATAGTAATACCATAGAATCAGCCTCATAGTAATAACATAAGATCAACCTCATAGTAATAGGATATAATCAGCCTCATAGTAATACCATAGAATCAGCCTCATAGTAATACCATAGAATCAGCCTCATAGTAATACCATAGAATCAGCCTCATAGTAATAGGATATAATCAGCCTCATAGTAATACCATGGAATCAGTCTCATAGTAATAACATGGAATCAGTCTCATAGTAATACCATGGATTCAGCCTCATAGTAATACCATATAATCAGCCTCATAGTAATATCATATTATCAGCCTCATAGTAATATCATATTATCAGCCTTATAGTAATATCATATAATCAGCCTCATAGTAATACCATAGAATCAGCCTCATAATAATACCATAGAATCAGCCTCATAGTAATACCATAGAATCAGCCTCATAGTAATATCATATAATCAGCCTCATAGTAATACCATGGAATCAGCCTCATAGTAATACCATAGAATCAGCCTCATAGTAATACCATAGAATCAGCCTCATAGTAATACCATAGAATCAGCCTCATAGTAATACCATAGAATCAGCCTCATAGTAATATCATATAATCAGCCTCAGAGTAATATCATATAATCAGCCTCATAGTAATATCATATAATCAGCCTCATAGTAATACCATAGAATCAGCCTCATAGTAATACCATAGAATCAGCCTCATAGTAATACCAGAGAATCAGCCTCATAGTAATACCAGAGAATCAGCCTCATAGTAATACCATAGAATCAGCCTCATAGCAATACCATTTAATCAGCCTCATAGTAATACCATAAGATCAGCCTCATAGTAATAGGATATAATCAGCCTCATAGTAATACCATAAGATCAGCCTCATAGTAATACCATAAGATCAGCCTCATAGTAATACCATAAGATCAGCCTCATAGTAATAGGATATAATCAGCCTCATAGTAATACCATGGAATCAGCCTCACTGTAATATCATATAATCAGCCTCATAGTAATACCATAGAATCAGCCTCATCGTAATACCATAGAATCAGCCTCATAGTAATACCATAGAATCAGCCTCATAGTAATATCATATAATCAGCCTCAGAGTAATATCATATAATCAGCCTCATAGTAATATCATATAATCAGCCTCATAGTAATACCATAGAATCAGCCTCATAGTAATACCATAGAATCAGCCTCATAGTAATACCAGAGAATCAGCCTCATAGTAATACCAGAGAATCAGCCTCATAGTAATACCATAGAATCAGCCTCATAGCAATACCATTTAATCAGCCTCATAGTAATACCATAAGATCAGCCTCATAGTAATAGGATATAATCAGCCTCATAGTAATACCATAGAATCAGCCTCATAGTAATACCATGGATTCAGCCTCACAGTAATACCATTTAATCAGCCTCATAGTAATATCATATAATCAGCCTCATAGTGATACCATGGAATCAGCCTCACTGTAATATCATATAATCAGCCTCATAGTAATACCATAGAATCAGCCTCATAGTAATACCATAGAAT
Organism: Phyllobates terribilis; assembly: GCF_046119375.1. NCBI lineage: Eukaryota > Metazoa > Chordata > Amphibia > Anura > Dendrobatidae > Phyllobates > Phyllobates terribilis. The sequence goes on along the minus strand of NW_027363021.1, from coordinate 888,372 downwards.
CAGCCTCATAGTAATATCATATAATCAGCCTCATAGTAATACCATAAGATCAGCCTCATAGTAATAGGATATAATCAGCATCATAGTGATACCATAGAATCAGCCTCATAGTAATACCATTTAATCAGCCTCATAGTGATATCATATAATCAGCCTCATAGTAATACCATAGAATCAGCCTCATAGTAATTCCATAGAATCAGCCTCATAGTAATACCATAGAATCAGCCTCATTGTAATATCATACAATCAGCCTCATAGTAATATCATACAATCAGCCTCATAGTAATACCATAGAATCAGCCTCATAGTAATACCATAGAATCAGCCTCATAGTAATACCATAGAATAAGCCTCACATTAATACCATAGAATCAGAAACATAGTAATACCATTTAATCAGCCTCATAGTAATACCATAGAATCAGCCTCACTGTAATATCATATAATCAACCTCATAGTAATACCATTTAATCAGCCTCATAGTAATACCATGGAATCAGCCTCATAGTAATACCATTTAATCAGCCTCATAGTAATACCATTTAATCAGCTTCATAGTAATACCATAGAATCAGCCTCATAGTAATACCATAGAATCAGAAACATAGTAATACCATTTAATCAGCCTCATAGTAATACCATAGAATCAGCCTCACTGTAATATCATATAATCAACCTCATAGTAATACCATATAATCAGCCTCATAGTAATACCATATAATCATCCTCATAGTAATACCATAGAATCATCCTCATAGTAATACCATAGAATCAGCCTCATAGTAATACCATAGAATCAGCCTCATAGTAATACCATAGAATCAGCCTCATAGTAATATAGGATCAGTCTCATAGTAATACCATAGAATCAGCCTCACAGTAATACCATAGAAACAGCCTCACAGTAATACCATAGAATCAGCCTCACAGTAATACCATAGAATCAGCCTCATAGTAATACCATAGAATCAGCCTCATAGTAATACCATAGAATCAGCCTCATAGTAATACCATAGAATCAGCCTCATAGTAATACCATAGAATCAGCCTCATAGTAATACCATAGAATCAGCCTCATAGTAATATCATATAATCAGCCTCATAGTAATACCATTTAATCAGCATCATAGTGATACCATAGAATCAGCCTCATAGTAATATCATATAATCAGCCTCACAGTAATAACATTTAATCAGCCTCATAGTAATACCATAGAATCAGCCTCATAGCAATACCATTTAATCAGCCTCATAGTAATACCAAAGATCAGCCTCATAGTAATAGGATATAATCAGCCTCATAGTAATACCATAAGATCAGCCTCATAGTAATACCATAAGATCAGCCTCATAGTAATAGGATATAATCAGCCTCATAGTAATAGGATATAATCAGCCTCATAGTAATACCATGGAATCAGCCTCACTGTAATATCATATAATCAGCCTCATAGTAATACCATAGAATCAGCCTCATCGTAATACCATAGAATCAGCCTCATAGTAATACCATAGAATCAGCCTCATAGTAATACCATAGAATCAGCCTCATAGTGATATCATATAATCAGCCTCATAGTAATACCATAAGATCAGCCTCATAGTAATAGGATATAATCAGCATCATAGTGATACCATAGAATCAGCCTCATAGTAATATCATATAATCAGCCTCATAGTAATACCATTTAATCAGCCTCATAGTAATACCATAGAATCAGCCTCATAGTAATACCATAAGATCAGCCTCATAGTAATAGGATATAATGAGCCTCATAGTGGAATCATATAATCAGCCTCATAGTAATATCATATAATCAGCCGTATTGTAATATCATATAATCAGCCTCATAGTATTATCATATAATCAGCCTCATAGTAATAGCATGGACTCAGCCTCATAGTAATAGCATAGAATCAGCCTCATAGTAATAGCAGAGAATCATCCTCATAGTAATAGCATAGAATCAGCCTCATAGTAATAGCATAGAATCAGCCTCATAGTAATATCATATAATCAGCCTCATAGTGATACCATATAATCAGCCTCATAGTAATAGGATTTAATCAGCCTCATAGTAATAGAATTTAATCAGCCTCATAGTAATGCCATAGAATCAGCCTCATAGTAATAGGATATAATCAGCCTCATAGTGATATCATAGAATCAGCCTCATAGTAATACCATAAAATCAGCCTCATAGTAATACCATAGAATCAGCCTCATAGTAATACCATGGAATTAGCCTCATAGTAATATCATATAATCAACTTCATAGTAATACCATATAATCAGCCTCATAGTAATACCATAGAATCAGCCTCATAGTAATACCATATAATCAGCCTCATAGTGATACCATAGAATCAGCCTCATGATATCATATAATCAGCCTCATAGTAATAGGATATAATCAGCCTCATAGTAATAGGATATAATCAGCCTCATAGTAGTACCATAAGATCAGCCTCATAGTAATAGGATATAATGAGCCTCATAGTGATATCATATAATCAGCCTCATAGTAATACCATAGAATCAGCCTCATAGTGATATCATATAATCAGCCTCATAGTAATATCATATAATCAGCCTCATAGTAATACCATAGAATCAGCCTCATAGTAATACCATAGAATCAGCCTCATAGTAATACCATAGAATCAGCCTCATAGTAATACCATAGAATCAGCCTCATAGTAATAACATAAGATCAACCTCATAGTAATAGGATATAATCAGCCTCATAGTAATACCATGGAATCAGCCTCACTGTAATATCATATAATCAGCCTCATAGTAATATCATATTATCAGCCTTATAGTAATATCATATAATCAGCCTCATAGTAATACCATGGAATCAGCCTCATAGTAATACCATGGAATCAGTCTCATAGTAATACCATAGAATCAGCCTCATAGTAATACCATAGAATCAGCCTCATAGTAATACCAGAGAATCAGCCTCATAGTAATACCAGAGAATCAGCCTCATAGTAATACCATAGAATCAGCCTCATAGTAATACCATAGAATCAGCCTCATAGTAATACCATGGATTCAGCCTCACAGTAATACCATTTAATCAGCCTCATAGTAATATCATATAATCAGCCTCATAGTAATATCATATAATCAGCCTCATAGTGATATCATATAATCAGCCTCATAGTAATACCATAGAATCAGCCTCATAGTAATACCATAGAATCAGCCTCATAGTAATACCATAGAATCAGCCTCATAGTAATATCATATAATCAGCCTCATAGTAATACCATAAGATCAGCCTCATAGTAATAGGATATAATCAGCATCATAGTGATACCATAGAATCAGCCTCATAGTAATATCATATAATCAGCCTCATAGTAATACCATTTAATCAGCCTCATAGTAATACCATAGAATCAGCCTCATAGTAATACCATAGAATCAGCCTCATAGTAATACGATAAGATCAGCCTCATAGTAATACCATAGAATCAGCCTCATAGTAATACCATAGAATCAGCCTCATAGTAATACCATAGAATCAGCCTCATTGTAATATCATACAATCAGCCTCATAGTAATATCATACAATCAGCCTCATAGTAATAACATAGAATCAGCCTCATAGTAATACCATAGAATCAGCCTCATAGTAATATCATATAATCAGCCTCATAGTGATACCATAGAATCAGCCTCATAGTAATACCATAAGATCAGCCTCATAGTAATACCATAAGATCGGCCTCATAGTAATAGGATATAATGAGCCTCATAGTGGAATCATATAATCAGCCTCATAGTAATATCATATAATCAGCCTCATAGTAATATCATATAATCAGCCTCATAGTAATACCATGGAATCAGCCTCATAGTAATAGCATAGAATCAGCCTCATAGTAATAGGATATAATGAGCCTCATAGTAATACCATGGAATCAGCCTCATAGTAATAGCATAGAATCAGCCTCATAGTAATAGGATATAATCAGCCACATAGTAATACCATAGAATCAGCCTCATAGTAATATCATATAATCAGCCTCATAGTAATATCATATAATCAGCCTCATAGTAATACCATATAATCAGCCTCATAGTAATACCATATAATCAGCCTCATAGTAATACCATAGAATCAGCCTCATAGTAATATCATATAATCAGCCTCATTGTAATACCATATAATCAGCCTCATAGTAATATCATACAATCAGCCTCATAGTAATACCATAGAATCAGCCTTATAGTAATACCATAGAATCAGCCTCATAGTAATACCATATAATCAGCCTCATAGTAATATCATACAATCAGCCTCATAGTAATATCATACAATCAGCCTCATAGTAATATCATACAATCAGCCTCATAGTAATACCATAGAATCAGCCTCATAGTAATACCATAGAATCAGCCTCATAGTAATACCATAGAATAAGCCTCATAGTAATATCATATAATCAGCCTCATAGTAATAGGATATAATCAGCATCATAGTGATACCATAGAATCAGCCTCATAGTAATACCATATAATCAGCCTCATAGTAATACCATAGAATCAGCCTCATAGTAATACCACAGAATCAGACTCATAGTAATACCATAGAATCAGCCTCATAGTAATATCATAGAATCAGCCTCATAGTAATATCATATAATCAGCCTCATAGTAATACCATAGAATCAGCCTCATAGTAATACCAAAGAATCAGTCTCATAATAATAGCATAGAATCAGCATCATAGGAATATCATATAATCAGCCTCTTAGTGATACCATATAATCAGCCTCATAGCAATACCATATAATCAGCCTCATAGTAATACCATATAATCAGCCTCATAGTAATACCATAGAATCAGCCTCATAGTAATAACATATAATCAGCCTCATAGTAATATCATATAATCAGCCTCATAGTAATACCATAGAATCAGCCTCATAGTAATACCATAGAATCAGCCTCATTGTAATACCATTTAATCAGCCTCACAGTAATACCATATACTCAGCCTCACAGTAATACCATAGAATCAGCCTCATAGTAATACCATAGAATCAGCCTCATAGTAATACCATAGAATCAGCCTCATAGTAATACCATAGAATCAGCCTCATAGTAATACCATATAATCAGCCTCATAGTAATATCATACAATCAGCCTCATAGTAATACCATAGAATCAGCCCCATAGTTATACCATAGAATCAGCCTCATAGTAATACCATATAATCAGCCTCATAGTAATACCATAGAATCAGCCTCATAGTAATACCACAGAATCAGACTCATAGTAATACCATAGAATCAGCCTCATAGTAATATCATAGAATCAGCCTCATAGTAATATCATAGAATCAGACTCATAGTAATATCATAGAATCAGACTCATAGTAATACCATAGAATCAGCCTCATAGTAATACCATAGAATCAGCCACATAGTAATACCATAGAATCAGCCTCATAGTAATATCATAGGATCAGCCTCATAGTAATACCATAGGATCAGCCTCACAGTAATACCATAGAATCAGCCTCACAGTAATACCATAGAATCAGCCTCATAGTAATACCATAAAATCAGCCTCATAGTAATACCATAAAATCAGCCTGATAGTAATACCATAAGATCAGCCTCATAGTAATACCATAGATGAGCCTCATTGTAATAGGATATAATCAGCCTCATAGTAATACCATGGAATCAGTCTCACTGTAACATCATATAATCAGCCTCATAGTAATACCATATAATCAGCATCATAGTGATACCATAGAATCAGCCTCATAGTAATATCATATAATCAGCCTCATAGTAATACCATATAATCAGCCTCATAGTAATACCATAGAATTAGCCTCATAGTAATACCATAGAATCAGCCTCATAGTAATATCATATAATCAGCCTCATAGTAATGCCATATAATCAGCCTCATAGTAATGCCATATAATCAGCCTCATAGTAATACCATAGAATCAGCTTCATAGTAATACGACAAGAACAGCCTCATAGTAATACGATAAGATCAGCCTCATAGTAATACGATATAATCAGGCTCATAGTAATGTCATATAATCAGCCTCATAGTAATGCCATATAATCAGCCTCATAGTAATGCCATATAATCAGCCTCATAGTAATGCCATATAATCAGCCTCATAGTAATGCCATATAATCAGCCTCATAGTAATAGCATATAATCAGCCTCATAGTAATAGCATATAATCAGCCTCATAGTAATACCATATAATCAGCCTCATAGTAATACCATAGAATAAGCCTCATAGTAATAGGATATAATCAGCCTCATAGTAATAGGATATAATCAGCCTCATAGTAATACCATAGAATCAGCCTCACTGTAATATCATATAATCAACCTCAGAGTAATATCATATAATCAGCCTCATTCTATGGTATTACAATGAGACTCATAGTAATACCATTTAATCAGCCTCATAGTAATACCATGGAATCAGCCTCATAGTAATACCATAGAATCAGCCTCATAGTAATACCATAGAATCAGCCTCATAGTAATACCATAGAATCAGCCTCATAGTAATACCAGAGAATCAGCCTCATAGTAATACCATAGAATCAGCCTCATAGTAATACCATAGAATCAGCCTCACAGTAATACCATAAAATCAGCCTCATAGTAATACCATTTAATCAGCCTCATAGTAATACCATTTAATCAGCTTCATAGTAATACCATAGAATCAGCCTCATAGTAATACCATAGAATAAGCCTCACATTAATACCATAGAATCAGAAACATAGTAATACCATTTAATCAGCCTCACTGTAATATCATATAATCAACCTCATAGTAATGCCATTTAATCAGCCTCATAGTAATGCCATTTAATCAGCCTCATAGTAATGCCATTTAATCAGCCTCATAGTAATATCATAGAATCAGACTCATAGTAATACCATAGAATCAGCCTCATAGTAATATCATATAATCAGCCTCAGAGTAATATCATATAATCAGCCTCATAGTAATACCATAGAATCAGCCTCATAGTAATATCATATAATCAGCCTCATAGTAATATCATATAATCAGCCTCAGAGTAATATCATATAATCAGCCTCATAGTAATACCATAGAATCAGCCTCATAGTAATACCATAGAATCAGCCTCATAGTAATACCATAGAATCAGCCTCACAGTAATACCAGAGAATCAGCCTCACAGTAATACCAGAGAATCAGCCTCACAGTAATACCAGAGAATCAGCCTCACAGTAATACCAGAGAATCAGCCTCACAGTAATACCATAAAATCAGCCTCATAGTAATACCATTTAATCAGCCTCATAGTAATACCATATAATCAGCCTCATAGTAATACCATGGAATCAGCCTCATAGTGATACCATGGAATCAGCCTCATAGTGATACCATAGAATCAGCCTCATTGTAATATCATATAATCAGCCTCATAGTAATGCCATATAACCAGCCTCATAGTAATAGCATATAATCAGCCTCATAGTAATACCACATAAACAGCCTCATAGTAATACCACATAATCAGCCTCATAGTAATACCACATAATCAGCCTCATAGTAATAGCATAGAATCAGCCTCATAGTAATAGCATAGAATCAGCCTCATAGTAATACCATAGAATCAGCCTCATAGTAATACCATAGAATCAGCCTCATAGTAATACCATAGAATCAGCCTCATAGTAATAGGATATAATCAGCCTCATAGTAATACCATAGAATTAGCCTCATAGTAATACCATGGAATCAGCCTCATAGTAATATCATATAATCAGCCTCATAGTAATATCATATAATCAGCCTCATAGCAATACCATAGAATCAGCCTCATAGTAATACCAGAGAATCAGGCTCATAGTAATACCATAGAATCAGCCTCACAGTAATACCATAGAATCAGCCTCATAGTATTACCATATAATCAGCCTCATAGTAATACCATATAATCAGCCTCATAGTAATACCATATAATCAGCCTCATAGTAATACCATGGAATCAGCCTCATAGTAATACCATTTAATCAGCCTCATAGTAATACCATTTAATCAGCTTCATAGTAATACCATAGAATCAGCCTCATAGTAATACCATAGAATAAGCCTCACATTAATACCATAGAATCAGAAACATAGTAATACCATTTAATCAGCCTCATAGTAATACCATAGAATCAGCCTCACTGTAATATCATATAATCAACCTCATAGTAATACCATATAATCAACCTCATAGTAATACCATATAATCAACCTCACAGTAATACCATATAATCAGCATCATAGTGATACCATAGAATCAGCATCATAGTGATACCATAGAATCAGCCTCATAGTAATATCATATAATCAGCCTCATAGTAATGCCATTTAATCAGCCTCATAGTAATGCCATTTAATCAGCCTCATAGTAATACCATAGAATCAGCCTCATAGTAATACCATATAACCAGCCTCATAGTAATAGCATATAATCAGCCTCATAGTAATACCACATAAACAGCCTCATAGCAATACCATAGAATCAGCATCATAGTGATACCATAGAATCAGCATCATAGTGATACCATAGAATCAGCCTCATAGTAATATCATATAATCAGCCTCATAGTAATGCCATTTAATCAGCCTCATAGTAATACCATGGAATCAGCCTCATAGTAATATCATATAATCAGCCTCATAGTAATACCATAGAATCAGCCTCATTGTAATATCATATAATCAGCCTCATAGTAATAGCATATAATCAGCCTCATAGTAATACCACATAAACAGCCTCATAGTAATACCACATAATCAGCCTCATAGTAATACCACATAATCAGCCTCATAGTAATACCATAGAATCAGCCTCATAGTAATACCATAGAATCAGCCTCATAGTAATACCATAGAATCAGCCTCATAGTAATACCATAGAATCAGCCTCATAGTAATACCATAGAATCAGCCTCATAGTAATACCATAGAATTAGCCTCATAGTAATACCATGGAATCAGCCTCATAGTAATATCATATAATCAGCCTCATAGTAATACCATGGATTCAGCCTCATAGTAATATCATATAATCAGCCTCATAGTAATACCATATAATCAGCCTCAGAGTAATACCATAGAATCAGCCTCATAGTAATACCATATAATCAGCCTCAGAGTAATACCATAGAATCAGCCTTATAGTAATACCATAAGATCAGCCTCATAGTAATATCGTATAATCAGCCTCATAGTAATAGGATATAATCAGCCTCATAGTAATATCGTAAGATCAGCCTCATAGTAATATCGTAAGATCAGCCTCATAGTAATATCATATAATCAGCCTCATAGTAATACCATGGAATCAGCCTCATAGTAATATCATATAATCAGCCTCATAGTAATATCATATAATCAGCCTCATAGTAATATCATATAATCAGCCTCATAGTAATACCATAGAATCAGCCTCATAGTAATACCATAGAATCAGCCTCATAGTAATACCATAGAAACAGCCTCATAGTAATACCATAGAATCAGCCTCATAGTAATACCATAGAATCAGCCTCATAGTAATACCATAGAATCAGCCTCATAGTAATATCATATAATCAGCCTCATAGTAATACCATAAGATCAGCCTCATAGTAATACCATAGAATCAGCCTCATAGTAATACCATAGAATCAGCCTCATAGTAATATCATATAATCAGCCTCATAGTAATACCATAAGATCAGCCTCATAGTAATACCATAGAATCAGCCTCATAGTAATACCATAGAATCAGCCTCATAGTAATACCATAGAATCAGCCTCATAGTAATACCATAGAATCAGCCTCATAGTAATACCATATAATCAGCCTAAAATACCATGGAATCAGCCTCATAGTAATATCATATAATCAGCCTCATAGTAATACCATAGAATCAGCCTCATAGTAATACCATAGAATCAGCCTCATAGTAATACCATAGAATCAGCCTCATAGTAATACCATATAATCAGCCTCAAATACCATGGAATCAGCCTCATAGTAATATCATATAATCAGCCTCATAGTAATACCATAGAATCAGCCTCATAGTAATACCATAGAATCAGCCTCAAATACCATGGAATCAGCCTCATAGCAATATCATATAATCAGCCTCATAGTAATACCATAGAATCAGCCTCATAGTAATACCATATAATCAGCCTCATAGTAATACCATATAATCAGCCTCATAGTAATACCATAGAATCAGCCTCATAGTAATACCATATAATCAGCCTCATAGTAATACCATAAGATCAGCCTCATAGTAATACCATAAGATCAGCCTCATAGTAATATCGTAAGATCAGCATCATAGTAATATCATATAATCAGCCTCATAGTAATATCATATAATCAGCCTCATAGTAATATCATATAATCAGCCTCATAGTAATATCATATAATCAGCTTCATAGTAATATCATATAATCAGCCTCATAGTAATATCATATAATCAGCCTCATAGTGATATCATATAATCAGCCTCATAGTAATACCATAGAATCAGCCTCATAGTAATACCATAGAATCAGCCTCATAGTAATACCATAGAATCAGCCTCATAGTAATACCATAGAATCAGTCTCATAGTAATACCATATAATCAGCCTCAAAGTAATACCATAGAATCAGCCTCATAGTAATAGGATATAATCAGCCTCATAGTAATAGGATATAATCAGCCTCATAGTAATACCATAGAATCATCCTCATAGTAATACCATAGAATCAGCCTCATAGTAATACCATAGAATCAGCCTCATAATAATACCATAGAATCAGCCTCATAATAATACCATGGAATCAGCCGCATAGTAATACCATAGAATCAGCCTCATAGTAATACCATAGAATCAGCCTCATAGTAATACCATAGAATTAGCCTCATAGTAATACCATAAGATCAGCCTCATAGTAATACCATAGAATCAGCCTCATAGTAATATCATAGAATCAGCCTCATAGTAATAGCATATAATCAGCATCATAGTGATACCATAGAATCAGCCTCATAGTAATAACATATAATCATCCTCATAGTAATACTATGGAATCAGCCTCATAGTAATACCATAGAATCAGCCTCATAGTAATACCATAGAATCAGCCTCATAGTAATACCATAGAAGCAGCCTCATAGTAATACCATAGAATCAGCCTCATAGTGATACCATATAATCAGCCTCATAGTGATACCATTTAATCAGCCTCATAGTAATACCATATAATCAGCCTCATAGTAATACCATAGAATCAGCCTCATAGTAATACCATAAGATCAGCCTCATAGTAATAGGATATAATCAGCCTCATGGTAATACCATATAATGAGCCTCATAGTAATACCATAGAATCAGCCTTATAGTAATACCATATAATCAGCCTCATAGTAATACCATAAGATCAGCCTCATACTAATAGCATATAATCAGCATCATAGTGATACCATAGAATCAGCCTCATAGTAATATCATATAATCAGCCTCATAGTAATATCATATAATGAGCCTCATAGTAATACCATAGAATCAGCCTCATAGTAATACCACAGAATCAGCCTCATAGTAATACCATAGAATCAGACTCATAGTAATAGGATATAATCAGCCTCATAGTAATACCATAAGATCAGCCTCATAGTAATACCATATAATCAGCCTCATAGTAATATCATAGAATCAGCCTCATAGTAATACCATAAGATCAGCCTCATAGTAATACCATAAGATCAGCCTCATAGTAATAGCATATAATCAGCATCATAGTGATACCATAGAATCAGCCTCATAGTAATAACATATAATCATCCTCATAGTAATACTATGGAATCAGCCTCATAGTGATACCATTTAATCAGACTCATAGTAATACCATATAATCAGCCTCATAGTAATACCATAGAATCAGCCTCATAGTAATACCATAGAATCAGCCTCATAGTAATACCATAGAATCAGCCTCATAGTAATACCATAGAATCAGCCTCATAGTAATACCATAGAATCAGCCTCATAGTAATACCATAGAATCAGCCTCATAGTAATACCAGAGAATCAGCCTCATAGTAATACCATATAATCAGCCTCATAGTAATACCATAAGATCAGCCTCATATTAATACCATAAGATCAGCCTCATAGTAATAGGATATAATCAGCCTCATGGTAATACCATATATTCAGCCTCATAGTAATACCATAGAAACAGCCTCATAGTAATACCATAGAAACAGCCTCATAGTAATAGCATAGAATCAGCCTCATAGTAATAGCATAGAATCAGCCTCATAGTAATACCATTTAATCAGCCTCATAGTAATACCATTTAATCAGCCTCATAGTAATACCATATAATCAGCCTCATAGTAATACCATAGAATCAGCCTCATAGTAATACCATAGAATCAGCCTCATAGTAATACCATAAGATCAGCCTCATAGTAATAGGATATAATCAGCCTCATAGTAATACCATTTAATCAGCCTCATAGTAATACCATATAATCAGCCTCATAGTAATACCATAGAATCAGCCTCATAGTAATACCATAGAATCAGCCTCATAGTAATACCATAGAATCAGCCTCATAGTAATACCATAGAATCAGCCTCATAGTAATACCATTTAATCAGCCTCATAGTAATACCATAGAATCAGCCTCATAGTAATACCATAGAATCAGCCTCATAGTAATACCATGTAATCAGCCTCATAGTAATACCATAGAATCAGCCTCATAGTAATACCATAGAATCAGCCTCATAGTAATACCATAGAATCAGCCTCATAGTAATACCATAGAATCAGCCTCATAGTAATACCAGAGAATCAGCCTCATAGTAATACCATAGAATCAGCCTCATAGTAATACCATGTAATCAGCCTCATAGTAATACCATAGAATCAGCCTCATAGTAATACCATAGAATCAGCCTCATAGTAATACCATAGAATCAGCCTCATAGTAATACCAGAGAATCAGCCTCATAGTAATACCATAAGATCAGCCTCATAGTAATACCATAAGATCAGCCTCATTGTAATAGGATATAATCAGCCTCATGGTAATACCATATATTCAGCCTCATAGTAATACCATAGAATCAGCCTCATAGTAATAGCATAGAATCAGCCTCATAGTAATACCATAGAATCAGCCTCATAGTAATACCATAGAATCAGCCTCATAGTAATACCATAGAACAGGGGTCGACAAAGTTGTTCAGAATCTAGGAGCCAGCCAAAAAATTTAGGAGCCAGAATTTTTTTTGTTGACAAACTGTACATATAGACCCCCTCACACACGGCGTCTCCCCGGGGAGCACGGCCTTTGTATGTACTTACACAGGTAGCGGGAGATGAGAACGGGCCCCCGGCAACAGCGATCCTTCCCCCCAGTGCCGGCTCCATGTTTTTCTGGGCCCCGGGCGAAAGAGTCTCAGTGGGCCCTTTTAACACATACACGATTCATGATGCACAGATACGGCGGAGAAATAAATATATATATTTATTTATTTATTACACATGGCCCAGCCTGCCCCCTCATCCTTCACATACGCAGACATATGCACGCGCACACACGGTACGCAGACATATGCGCGCGCACACACGGTACGCAGACATATGCGCGCGCACACATGGTACGCAGACATATGCACGCGCACACACGGTACGCAGACATATGCGCGCGCACACACGGTACGCAGACATATGCGCGCGCACACATGGTATGCAGACATATGCGCGCGCACACACGGTATGCAGACATATGCGTGCGCACACACGGTACGCAGACATATACACGCACACACGGTACGCAGACATATACACGCACACACGGTACGCAGACATATGTGTGCGCACACACGGTACGCAGACATATGCGGGCGCACACACGGTACGCAGACATATGTACACATACAGACATACACATAGATAAAACAAATATATATACACAGTCATATACACTGACATTCACATACATGCACTCACAAAGACCCATTACTAATATTTTTAATATGGGGATTGGGGAAGCCTCACTCACCTGTCCCCGGTCCAGTGTCCTGTCCAGCAGCTCCTCGGGTATGGGGCAGTGCAGGGTCCCCGGCGTGTCACAGACTTCATGGCCCTGGAACATCAGAGGGGCCCACTTGCGGTCGGGTCCGGGCCCCTCCCGCCCATCTGTGCAGGACCTCCGCTCCGACGGTGTTTGATTGCCGGCACTCCCCCAGACATGGCCGCGCGCTGTGCGGCTGTGTCTGCTAGTAATGACGCGGCAGGAGCGACACACAAGCACAATTAAAGGTGCAGTGCCATCGACCCTGCCGTGTCATTACTAGCAGACACAGCCGGACAGCGCGCGGCCATGTCTGGGGGAAGTGCCGGCAATCAAGCAGCGCCTGCGTCCCTGAACAGGTGCCGAGGAAGCGGCCAGGGCCCCGACAGTGAGTGGGCGGGTGGGTGTGTGGGCCCGGCCCCGACAGTGAGTGGGCGGGTGGGTGTGTGGGCCCGGGCCCCGACAGTGAGTGGGCGGCTGGGCCCCTCTGATTTTCCAGGGCCCCGGCACTTGCCCAGGTACGCCGGGTGCTGACGCCGGCCCTGCTTCCCCCGTAACCCAACTCTCCCTGTCCAGTCCCGAAGCATAAGGGGGGCGGAGCAAAGTGGAGAAGGCGGCCTGAGCGATACTGTCCCTGCTTCTTCCGATTGGATGACTCCGTGCAGGAGGTGGGATTGGATTGAGAGTATTTTTTTTTCTTCTCAACTCCTCAACTCCTCAAGCACCAGGCAACATTTTCTAGGCGCCACTGGCGACCAGGCGCCTGGGTTTGTCGAGCCCTGCCATAGAATCTGCCTCATAGTAACACCATATAATCAGCCTCATAGCAATATCATATAATCAGCCTCATAGTAATATCATATAATCAGCCTCATAGTAATATCATATAATCAGCCTCATAGTAATATCATATAATCAGCCTCATAGTAATACCATTTAATCAGCCTCATAGTAATACCACTTAATCAGCCTCATAGTAATACCATAGAATCAGCCTTATAGTAATACCATAGAATCAGCCTCATAGTAATACCATAGAAACAGCCTCATAGTAATACCATAGAATCAGCCTCATAGTAATACCATAGAATCAGCCTTATAGTAATACCATAGAATCAGCCTCATAGTAATACCTTAGAATCAGCCTCATAGTAATACCTTAGAATCAGCCTCATAGTAATACCAGAGAATCAGCCTTATAGTAATACCAGAGAATCAGCCTTATAGTAATACCAGAGAATCAGCCTTATAGTAATACCAGAGAATCAGCCTCATAGTAATACCATAGAATCAGCCTCACAGTAATACCATAGAATCAGCCTCACAGTAATACTATAAAATCAGCCTCATAGTAATACCATTTAATCAGCCTTATAGTAATACCATGGATTCAGCCTCATAGTAATACCATTTAATCAGCCTCATAGTAATACCATTTAATCATCCTCATAGTAATACCATAGAATCAGCCTCATAGTAGTACCATAGAATCAGCCTCATAGTAGTACCATAGAATCAGCCTCATAGTAATACCATGGAATCAGCCTCATAGTAATACCATGGAATCAGCCTCATAGTAATACCATAAGATCAGCCTCATAGTAATAGGATATAATCAGCCTCATAGTGATATCATATAATCAGCCTCATATTAATATCATATAATCAGCCTCATAGTAATATCATATAATCAGCCTCATAGTAATATCATATAATCAGCCTCACAGTAATATCATATAATCAGCCTCATTCTATGGTATCACAATGAGACTCATAGTAATACCATTTAATCAGCCTCATAGTAATACCATGGAATCAGCCTCATAGTAATACCATAGAATCAGCCTCATAGTAATACCAGAGAATTAGGCTCATAGTAATACCATGGAATCAGCCTCATAGTAATACCATAGAATCAGCCTCATAGTAATACCATATAATCAGCCTCATAGTAATACCATGGAATCAGCCTCATAGTAATACCATGGAATCAGCCTCATAGTAATACCATAGAATCAGCCTCATAGTAATACCATATAATCAGCCTCATAGTAATACCATTTAATCAGCCTCATAGTAATACCATTTAATCAGCTTCATAGTAATACCATAGAATCAGCCTCATAGCAATACCATAGAATCAGCCTCATAGTAATACCATAGAATCAGCCTCATAGCAATACCATATAATCAGCCTCATAGTAATACCATATAATCAGCCTCATAGTAATACCATATAATCAGCCTCATAGTAATACCATATAATCAGCCTCATAGTAGTGCCATATAATCAGCCTCATAGTAATACCATATAATCATCCTCATAGTAATGCCATATAATCAGCCTCATTGTAATACCACAGAATCAGCCTCATAGTAATACGATAAGATCAGCCTCATAGTAATAGGATATAATCAGCCTCATAGTGATATCATATAATCAGCCTCATAGTAATATCATATAATCAGCCTCATAGTAATATCATATAATCAGCCTCATAGCAATAGCATATAATCAGCCTCATAGCAATAGCATATAATCAGCCTCATAGTAATGCCATATAATCAGCCTCATAGTAATGCCATATAATCAGCCTCATAGTAATGCCATATAATCATCCTCATAGTAATGCCATATAATCAGCCTCATAGTAATGCCATATAATCAGCCTCATAGTAATACCATTTAATCAGCCTCATAGTAATACCATGGAATCAGCCTCATAGTAATACCAAAGAATCAGCCTCATAGTAATACCATAAGATCAGCCTCAAAATAATACCATAGAATCAGCCTCATAGTAATATCATAGAATCAGCCTCATAGTAATATCATAGAATCAGCCTCATAGTAATACCATACAATCAGCCTCATAGTAATACCATATAATCAGCCTCATAGTAATACCATATAATCAGCCTCATAGTAATATCATATAATCAGCCTCATAGTAATATCATACAATCAGCCTCATAGTAATACCATACAATCAGCCTCATAGTAATACCATAAGATCAGCCTCATAGTAATACCATATAATCAGCCTCATAGTAATATCATATAATCAGCCTCATAGTAATATCATATAATCAGCCTCATAGTAATAGCATATAATCAGCCTCATAGCAATAGCATATAATCAGCCTCATAGTAATATCATATAATCAGCCTCATAGTAATGCCATATAATCAGCCTCATAGTAATACCATATAATCATCCTCATAGTAATATCATATAATCAGCCTCATAGTAATACCATATAATCAGCCTCATAGTAATACCATATAATCAGCCTCATAGTAATGCCATATAATCAGCCTCATAGTAATACCATATAATCATCCTCATAGTAATGCCATATAATCAGCCTCATAGTAATACCATTTAATCAGCCTCATAGTAATACCATGGAATCAGCCTCATAGTAATACCATAAGATCAGCCTCATAGTAATACCAAAGAATCAGCCTCATAGTAATACCATAAGATCAGCCTCATAGTAATACCATAGAATCAGCCTCATAGTAATACCATAGAATCAGTCTCATAGTAATACCATGTAATCAGCCTCATAGTAATACCATTTAATCAGCCTCATAGTAATACCATAGAATCAGCCTCATAGTAATATCATATAATCAGCCTCATTCTATGGTATTACAATGAGACTCATAGTAATACCATTTAATCAGCCTCATAGTAATACCATGGAATCAGCCTCATAGTAATACCATAGAATCAGCCTCATAGTAATACCATAGAATCAGCCTCACAGTAATACCATAGAATCAGCCTCATAGTAATACCATTAAATCAGCCTCATAGTAATACCATAGAATCAGCCTCATAGTAATACCATGTAATCAGCCTCATAGTAATACCATTTAATCAGCCTCATAGTAATACCATAGAATCAGCCTCATAGTAATATCATATAATCAGCCTCATTCTATGGTATCACAATGAGACTCATAGTAATACCATTTAATCAGCCTCATAGTAATACCATAGAAACAGCCTCACAGTAATACCATGTAATCAGCCTCATAGTAATACCATTTAATCAGCCTCATAGTAATACCATAGAATCAGCCTCATAGTAATATCATATAATCAGCCTCATTCTATGGTATCACAATGAGACTCATAGTAATACCATGGAATCAGCCTCATAGTAATACCATAGAATCAGCCTCATAGTAATGCCATATAATCAGCCTCATAGTAATACCATATAATCATCCTCATACTAATGCCATATAATCAGCCTCATAGTAATACCATTTAATCAGCCTCATAGTAATACCATAAGATCAGCCTAATAGTAATACCATAAGATCAGCCTCATAGTAATACCAAAGAATCAGCCTCATAGTAATACCATAAGATCAGCCTCATAGTAATACCATAGAATCAGCCTCATAGTAATACCATAGAATCAGCCTCATAGTAATATCATATAATCAGCCTCATAGTAATATCATATAATCAGCCTCATAGTAATACCATATAATCAGCCTCATAGTAATACCATAAGATCAGCCTCATAGTAATACCATATAATCAGCCTCATAGTAATATCATATAATCAGCCTCATAGTAATATCATATAATCAGCCTCATAGTGATATCATATAATCAGCCTCATAGTAATATCATACAATCAGCCTCATAGTAATACCATATAATCAGCCTCATAGTAATACCATTTAATCAGCCTCTTAGTAATACCATAGAATCAGCCTCATAGTAATAGCATAGAATCAGCGTCATAGTAATACCATAGAATCAGCCTCATAGTAATAGCATATAATCAACCTCATAGTAATACCATAGAATAAGCCTCATAGAAATACCATAGAATCAGCCTCATAGTAATAGGATATAATCAGCCTCATAGTGATACCATATAATCAGCCTCATAGTAATACGATTTAATCAGCCTCTTAGTAATACCATAGAATCAGCCTCATAGTAATAGCATAGAATCAGCCTCATAGAAATACCATAGAATCAGCCTCATAGTAATAGGATATAATCAGCCTCATAGTGATACCATATAATCAGCCTCATAGTAATACGATTTAATCAGCCTCTTAGTAATACCATAGAATCAGCCTCATAGTAATAGCATAGAATCAGCGTCATAGTAATAGCATAGAATCAGCCTCATAGTAATACCATAGAATCAGCCTCATAGTAATAGCATATAATCAACCTCATAGTAATACCATAGAATAAGCCTCATAGATATACCATAGAATCAGCCTCATAGAAATACCATAGAATCAGCCTCATAGTAATATCATATAATCTGCCTCATAGTAATATCATATAATCGGCCTCATTGTAATACCATAGAATCAGACTCATAGTGATATCATAAAATCAGCCTCATAGTAATACCATAAGATCATCCTCATAGTAATACCATGGATTCAGCCTCATAGTAATACCATTTAATCAGCCTCATAGTAATACCATAAGATCATCCTCATAGTAATACCATAGAATCAGCCTCATAGTAGTACCATAGAATCAGCCTCATAGTAGTACCATAGAATCAGCCTCATAGTAATAGCATATAATCAACCTCATAGTAATACCATAGAATAAGCCTCATAGTAATATCATAGAATCAGCCTCATAGTAATACCATAGAATAAGCCTCATAGTAATATCATAGAATCAGCCTCATAGTAATACCATATAATCAGCCTCATAGTAATATCATATAATCAGCCTCATAGTAATACCATGGAATCAGCCTCATAGTAATATCATATAATCAGCCTCATAGTAATACCATAAGATCAGCCTCATAGTAATACCATATAATCAGCCTCATAGTAATACCATAGAATCAGCCTCAAAGTAATACCATAGAATCAGCCTCATAGTAATATCATATAATCAACCTCATAGTGATACAATCTAATCAGCCTCATAGTAATGCCATAGAATCAGCCTCATAGTAATAGGATATAATCAGCCTCATAGTAACACCATAGAATCAGCCTCATAGTAATACCATAGAATCAGCCTTATAGTAATACCATAGAATCAGCCGCATAGTAATACCATATAATCAGCCTCATAGTAATACCATAGAATTAGCCTCATAGTAACACCATAGAATCAGCCTCATAGTAATATCATAGAATCAGCCTCATAGTAATACCATGGAATCAGCCTCATAGTAATATCATAGAATCAGCCTCATAGTAATACCATAGAATCAGCCTCATAGTAATACCATAGAATCAGCCTCATAGTAATACCATATAATCAGCCTCATAGTAATACCATATAATCAGCCTCATAGTAATATCATATAATCAGCCTCATAGTAATACCATAGAATCAGCCTCACAGTAATACCATAGAATCAGCCTCACAGTAATACCATAGAATCAGCCTCATAGTAATATCATATAATCAGCCTCATAGTAATACCATAGAATCAGCCTCCTAGTAATACCATAGAATCAGCCTCCTAGTAATACCATAGAATCAGCCTCATAGTAATACCATAGAATCAGCCTCATAGTAATACCATAGAATCAGCCTCATAGTAATACCATAGAATCAGCCTCATAGTAATACCATAAGAGCAGCCTCATAGTAATACCATAAAATCAGCCTCATAGTAATACCATAAAATCAGCCTCATAGTAGTACCATAGAATCAGAATCATAGTAATACCATAGAATCAGCCTCATAGTAATACCATATAATCAGCCTCATAGTAATACCATAGAATCAGCCTCCTAGTAATACCATAGAATCAGCCTCCTAGTAATACCATAGAATCAGCCTCATAGTAATACCATAGAATCAGCCTCATAGTAATACCATAGAATCAGCCTCATAGTAATACCATAGAATCAGCCTCATAGTAATACCATAAGAGCAGCCTCATAGTAATACCATAAAATCAGCCTCATAGTAATACCATAAAATCAGCCTCATAGTAGTACCATAGAATCAGAATCATAGTAATACCATAGAATCAGCCTCATAGTAATACCATATAATCAGCCTCACAGTAATACCATAGAATCGGCCTCATAGTAATACCATAGAATGAGCCTCATAGTAATACCATAGAATCAGCCTCATAGTAATACCATACAATCAGCCTCATAGTAATACCATTTAATCAGCTTCATAGTAATACCATTAAATCAGCCTCATAGTAATACCATAGAATCAGCCTCATAGTAATACCATGTAATCAGCCTCATAGTAATACCATTTAATCAGCCTCATAGTAATACCATAGAATCAGCCTCATAGTAATATCATATAATCAGTCTCATTCTATGGTATCAAAATGAGACTCATAGTAATACCATTTAATCAGCCTCATAGTAATACCATGGAATCAGCCTCATAGTAATACCATGGAATCAGCCTCATAGTAATACCATAGAATCAGCCTCATAGTAATACCATACAATCAGCCTCATAGTAATACCATTTAATCAGCCTCATAGTAATACCATAGAATCAGCCTCATAGTAATACCATACAATCAGCCTCATAGTAATACCATTTAATCAGCCTCATAGTAATACCATAGAATCAGCCTCATAGTAATACCATATAATCAGCCTCATAGCAATAGCATATAATCAGCCTCATAGCAATAGCATATAATCAGCCTCATAGTAATACCATATAATCAGCCTCATTGTAATACCATATAATCAGCCTCATAGTAATACCATATAATCAGCCTCATAGTAATGCCATATAATCAGCCTCATAGTAATACCATATAATCAGCCTCATAGTAATGCCATATAATCAGCCTCATAGTAATACCATAGAATCAGCCTCATAGTAATACGATAAGATCAGCCTCATAGTAATAGGATATAATCAGCCTCATAGTGATATCATATAATCAGCCTCATAGTAATATCATATAATCAGCCTCATAGCAATAGCATATAATCAGCCTCATAGCAATAGCATATAATCAGCCTCATAGTAATACCATATAATCAGCCTCATAGTAATACCATATAATCAGCCTCATAGTAATGCCATATAATCAGCCTCATAGTAATACCATATAATCATCCTCATAGTAATGCCATATAATCAGCCTCATAGTAATACCATTTAATCAGCCTCATAGTAATACCATGGAATCAGCCTCATAGTAATACCATAAGATCAGCCTCATAGTAATACCAAAGAATCAGCCTCATAGTAATACCATAAGATCAGCCTCATAGTAATACCATAGAATCAACCTCATAGTAATACCATATAACCAGCCTCATAGTAATACCATATAATCAGCCTCATAGTAATGCCATAGAATCATCCTCATAGTAATACCATATAACCAGCCTCATAGTAATACCATATAATCAGCCTCATAGTAATATCATATAATCAGCCTCATAGTAATACCATATAATCAGCATAATAGTAATGCCATATAATCAGCATAATAGTAATACCATTTAATCAGCATAATAGTAATACCATATAATCAGCCTCATAGTAATACCATAGAATTAGCCTCATAGTAATACCATAGAATCAGCCTCATAGTAATACCATAGAATCAGCCTCATAGTAATACCATAGAATCAGCCTCATAGTGATACCATAGAATCAGCCTCATAGTAATATCATATAATCAGCCTCATAGTAATATCATAGAATCAGCCTCATAGTAATACCATAGAATCAGCCTCATAGTAATAGGATATAGTCAGCCTCATAGTGATATCATAGAATCAGCCTCATAGTAATACCATATAATCAGCATAATAGTAATACCATATAATCAGCCTCATAGTAATACCATAGAATTAGCCTCATAGTAATACCATAGAATCAGCCTCATAGTAATACCATAGAATCACCCTCATAGTAATACCATATAATCAGCCTCATAGTAATATCATATAATCAGCCTCATAGTAATACCATGGAATCAGCCTCATAGTAATATCATATAATCAGCCTCATAGTAATACCATAAGATCAGCCTCATAGTAATACCATATAATCAGCCTCATAGTAATACCATAGAATCAGCCTCAAAGTAATACCATAGAATCAGCCTCATAGTAATATCATATAATCAACCTCATAGTGATACAATCTAATCAGCCTCATAGTAATGCCATAGAATCAGCCTCATAGTAATAGGATATAATCAGCCTCATAGTAACACCATAGAATCAGCCTCATAGTAATGCCATAGAATCAGCCTCATAGTAATAGGATATAATCAGCCTCATAGTAATAGGATATAATCAGCCTCATAGTAATACCATAGAATCAGCCTCATAGTAATACCATATAATCAGCCTCATAGTAATACCATAGAATTAGCCTCATAGTAATACCATAGAATCAGCCTCATAGTAATATCATAGAATCAGCCTCATAGTAATACCATGGAATCAGCCTCATAGTAATATCATATAATTAGCCTCATAGTAATACCATATAATCAGCCTCACAGTGATACCATAGAATCAGCCTCATAGTAATATCATGTAATCAGCCTCATAGTAATACCATAGAATCAGCCTCAAATACCATAGAATCAGCCTCATAGTAATATCATATAATCAACCTCATAGTGATACAATCTAATCAGCCTCATAGTAATGCCATAGAATCAGCCTCATAGTAATAGGATATAATCAGCCTCATAGTAATACCATAGAATCAGCCTCATAGTAATACCATAGAATCAGCCGCATAGTAATACCATATAATCAGCCTCATAGTAATACCATAGAATTAGCCTCATAGTAATACCATAGAATCAGCCTCATAGTAATATCATAGAATCAGCCTCATAGTAATACCATGGAATCAGCCTCATAGTAATATCATATAATTAGCCTCATAGTAATACCATATAATCAGCCTCACAGTGATACCATAGAATCAGCCTCATAGTAATATCATGTAATCAGCCTCATAGTAATACCATAAGATCAGCCTCATAGTAATACCATATAATCAGCCTCATAGTAATATGATATAATCAGCCTCATAGTAATACCATAGAATCAGCCTCATAGTAATATCATATAATCAGCCTTATAGTAATACCATAGAATTAGCCTCATAGTAATACCATAGAATCAGCCTCATAGTAATATCATAGAATCAGCCTCACAGTGATACCATAGAATCAGCCTCATAGTAATATCATGTAATCAGCCTCATAGTAATACCATAAGATCAGCCTCATAGTAATACCATATAATCAGCCTCATAGTAATATCATATAATCAGCCTCATAGTAATACCATGGAATCAGCCTCATAGTAATACCATAGAATCAGCCTCAGAGTAATACCATAGAATCAGCTCCATAGTAATACCATTTAATCAGCCTCATAGTAATACCATATAATCAGCCTCATAGTAATACCATAGAATCAGCCTCAGAGTAATACCATAGAATCAGCCTCATAGTAATACAATAGAATCAGCCTCATAGTAATACAATAGAATCAGCCTCATAGTAATACCATTTAATCAGCCTCATAGTAATACCATAGAATCAGCCTCATAGTAATACCATGGAATCAGCCTCATAGTAATACCATAGAATCAGCCTCATAGTAATACCATAGAATCAGCCTCATAGTAATACCATAAGATCAGCCTCAAAGTAATACCATAAGATCAGCCTCAAAGTAATACCATTTAATCAGCCTCATAGTAATACCATATAATCAGCCTCATAGTAATCTCATATAATCAGCCTCATAGTAATCTCATATAATCAGCCTCATAGTAATACCATAGAATCAGTCTCAAAGTAATACCATAGAATCAGCCTCATAGTAATATCATATAATTAACCTCATAGTGATACAATCTAATCAGCCTCATAGTAATACCATATAATCAGCCACATAGTAATACCATAGAATCAGCCTCATAGTAATAGGATATAATCAGCCTCATAGTGATATCATAGAATCAGCCTCATAGTAATACCATAGAATCAGTCTCATAGTAATACCATATAATCAGCATAATAGTAATACCATTTAATCAGCATAATAGTAATACCATATAATCAGCCTCATAGTAATACCATAGAATTAGCCTCATAGTAATACCATAGAATCAGCCTCATAGTAATACCATAGAATCAGCCTCATAGTAATACCATAGAATCAGCCTCATAGTAATATCATATAATCAGCCTCATAGTAATATCATAGAATCAGCCTCATAGTAATACCATAGAATCAGCCTCATAGTAATAGGATATAGTCAGCCTCATAGTGATATCATAGAATCAGCCTCATAGTAATACCATATAATCAGCATAATAGTAATACCATATAATCAGCCTCATAGTAATACCATAGAATTAGCCTCATAGTAATACCATAGAATCAGCCTCATAGTAATACCATAGAATCACCCTCATAGTAATACCATATAATCAGCCTCATAGTAATATCATATAATCAGCCTCATAGTAATACCATGGAATCAGCCTCATAGTAATATCATATAATCAGCCTCATAGTAATACCATAAGATCAGCCTCATAGTAATACCATATAATCAGCCTCATAGTAATACCATAGAATCAGCCTCAAAGTAATACCATAGAATCAGCCTCATAGTAATATCATATAATCAACCTCATAGTGATACAATCTAATCAGCCTCATAGTAATGCCATAGAATCAGCCTCATAGTAATAGGATATAATCAGCCTCATAGTAACACCATAGAATCAGCCTCATAGTAATGCCATAGAATCAGCCTCATAGTAATAGGATATAATCAGCCTCATAGTAATAGGATATAATCAGCCTCATAGTAATACCATAGAATCAGCCGCATAGTAATACCATATAATCAGCCTCATAGTAATACCATAGAATTAGCCTCATAGTAATACCATAGAATCAGCCTCATAGTAATATCATAGAATCAGCCTCATAGTAATACCATGGAATCAGCCTCATAGTAATATCATATAATTAGCCTCATAGTAATACCATATAATCAGCCTCACAGTGATACCATAGAATCAGCCTCATAGTAATATCATGTAATCAGCCTCATAGTAATACCATAGAATCAGCCTCAAATACCATAGAATCAGCCTCATAGTAATATCATATAATCAACCTCATAGTGATACAATCTAATCAGCCTCATAGTAATGCCATAGAATCAGCCTCATAGTAATAGGATATAATCAGCCTCATAGTAATACCATAGAATCAGCCTCATAGTAATACCATAGAATCAGCCGCATAGTAATACCATATAATCAGCCTCATAGTAATACCATAGAATTAGCCTCATAGTAATACCATAGAATCAGCCTCATAGTAATATCATAGAATCAGCCTCATAGTAATATCATATAATTAGCCTCATAGTAATACCATATAATCAGCCTCACAGTGATACCATAGAATCAGCCTCATAGTAATATCATGTAATCAGCCTCATAGTAATACCATAAGATCAGCCTCATAGTAATACCATATAATCAGCCTCATAGTAATATGATATAATCAGCCTCATAGTAATATCATATAATCAGCCTCATAGTAATATCATATAATCAGCCTTATAGTAATACTATAGAATTAGCCTCATAGTAATACCATAGAATCAGCCTCATAGTAATATCATAGAATCAGCCTCACAGTGATACCATAGAATCAGCCTCATAGTAATATCATGTAATCAGCCTCATAGTAATACCATAAGATCAGCCTCATAGTAATACCATATAATCAGCCTCATAGTAATATCATATAATCAGCCTCATAGTAATACCATGGAATCAGCCTCATAGTAATACCATTAAATCAGCCTTATAGTAATACTATAGAATCAGCCTCATAGTAATACCATAGAATCAGCCTCAGAGTAATACCATAGAATCAGCTCCATAGTAATACCATTTAATCAGCCTCATAGTAATACCATATAATCAGCCTCATAGTAATACCATAGAATCAGCCTCAGAGTAATACCATAGAATCAGCCTCATAGTAATACAATAGAATCAGCCTCATAGTAATACAATAGAATCAGCCTCATAGTAATACCATAAGATCAGCCTCAAAGTAATACCATTTAATCAGCCTCATAGTAATACCATAGAATCAGCCTCATAGTAATACCATGGAATCAGCCTCATAGTAATACCATAGAATCAGCCTCATAGTAATACCATAGAATCAGCCTCATAGTAATACCATAAGATCAGCCTCAAAGTAATACCATAAGATCAGCCTCAAAGTAATACCATTTAATCAGCCTCATAGTAATACCATATAATCAGCCTCATAGTAATCTCATATAATCAGCCTCATAGTAATCTCATATAATCAGCCTCATAGTAATACCATAGAATCAGTCTCAAAGTAATACCATAGAATCAGCCTCATAGTAATATCATATAATTAACCTCATAGTGATACAATCTAATCAGCCTCATAGTAATACCATATAATCAGCCACATAGTAATACCATAGAATCAGCCTCATAGTAATAGGATATAATCAGCCTCATAGTGATATCATAGAATCAGCCTCATAGTAATACCATAGAATCAGCCTCATAGTAATACCATAAGATCAGCCTCATAGTAATAGGATATAATCAGCCTCATAGTGATATCATATAATCAGCCTCATAGTAATACCATAGAATCAGCCTCATAGTAATACCATAGAATCAGCCTCATAGTAATATCATAGAATCAGCCTCATAGTAATACCATAGAATCAGCCTCATAGTAATATCATATAATCAGCCTCATAGTAATACTATTTAATCAGCCTCATAGTGATACCATATAATCAGCATAATAGTAATACCATAGAATCAGCCTCATAGTAATATCATATAATCAGCCTCATAGTAATGCCATATAATCAGCCTCATAATATGATATAATCAGCCTCATAGTAATACCATAGAATCAGCCTCATAGTAATATCATAGAATCAGCCTCATAGTAATACCATAGAATCAGCCTCATAGTAATATCATATAATCAGCCTCATAGTAATGCCATATAATCAGCCTCATAATATGATATAATCAGCCTCATAGTAATACCACAGAATCAGCCTCATAGTAATACCATAAGATCAGCCTCAAAGTAATACCATATAATCAGCCTCATAGTAATACCATAGAATCAGCCTCATAGTAATATCATATAGTCAGCCTCATAGTAATACCATAGAATCAGCCTCATACTAATACCATAGAAACAGCCTCATAGTAATACCATATAATCAGCCTCATAGTAATACCATATAATCAGCCTCATAGTAATACCATTTAATCAGCCTCATAGTAATACCATTTAATCAGCCTCATAGTAATACCATTTAATCAGCCTCATAGTAATACCATAAAATCAGCCTCATAGTAATACCATAAGATCAGCCTCATAGTAATACCATTTAATCAGCCTCATAGTAATACCATATAATCAGCCTCATAGTAATATCATAGAATCAGCCTCATAGTAATACCATAGAATCAGCCTCATACTAATACCATAGAAACAGCCTCATAGTAATACCATATAATCAGCCTCATAGTAATACCAAAGAATCAGTCTCATAGTAATATCATATAATCAGCCTCATAGTAATACCATTTAATCAGCCTCATAGTAATACCATTTAATCAGCCTCATAGTAATACCATTTAATCAGCCTCATAGTATTACCATAAAATCAGCCTCATAGTAATACCATAAGATCAGCCTCATAGTAATACCATTTAATCAGCCTCATAGTAAAACCAAAGAATCAGCCTCATAGTAATACCATTTAATCAGCCTCATAGTAATACCATTTAATCAGCCTCATAGTAATACCATATAATCAGCCTCATAGTATTACCATAGAATCAGTCTCATAGTAATACCATAGAATCAGCCTCATAGTAATACCATAAGATCAGTCTCATAGTAATACCATAAGATCAGTCTCATAGTAATAGGATATAATCAGCCTCAAAGTAATACCATAGAATCAGCCTCATAGTAATACCATAGAATCAGCCTCATAGTAATACCATAGAATCAGCCTCATAGTAATATCGTAGAATCAGCCTCATAGTAATATCATAGAATCAGCCTCATAGTAATACCATAGAATCAGCCTCATAGTAATATCATATAATCAGCCTCATAGTAATACCATAGAATCAGCCTCACAGTAATATCATATAATCAGCGTCATAGTAATACTATTTAATCAGCCTCATAGTAATACCATATAATCAGCCTCATAGTAATATCATAGAATCAGCCTCATAGTAATACCATAGAATCAGCCTCATACTAATACCATAGAAACAGCCTCATAGTAATACCATATAATCAGCCTCATAGTAATACCAAAGAATCAGTCTCATAGTAATATCATATAATCAGCCTCATAGTAATACCATTTAATCAGCCTCATAGTAATACCATTTAATCAGCCTCATAGTAATACCATTTAATCAGCCTCATAGTAATACCATTTAATCAGCCTCATAGTAATATCATTTAATCAGCCTCATAGTAATACCATTTAATCAGCCTCATAGTATTACCATAGAATCAGCCTCATAGTAATACCATAAGATCAGCCTCATAGTAATACCAAAAGAATCAGTCTCATAGTAATACCAAAGAATCAGCCTCATAGTAATACCATTTAATCAGCCTCATAGTAATACCATTTAATCAGCCTCATAGTAATACCATTTAATCAGCCTCATAGTAATACCATAGAATCAGCCTCATAGTAATACCATAGAATCAGTCTCATAGTAATACCATAGAATCAGCCTCATAGTAATACCATAAGATCAGTCTCATAGTAATAGGATATAATCAGTCTCATAGTGATATCATATAATCAGCCTCATAGTATCATAGTAATATCATATAATCAGCCTCATAGTAATACCATAGAATCAGCCTCATAGTAATACCATAGAATCAGCCTCATAGTAATACCATAGAATCAGCCTCATAGTAATACCATAGAATCAGGTTCATAGTAATATCATAGAATCAGCCTCATAGTAATACCATAGAATCAGCCTCATAGTAATATCATATAATCAGCCTCATAGTAATACTATTTAATCAGCCTCATAGTAATATCATATAATCAGCCTCATAGTAATACCATAGAATCAGCCTCATAGTAATACCATAGAATCAGGTTCATAGTAATACCAAAGAATCAGACTCATAGTAATAGCATAGAATCAGCCTCATAGTAATACCATTTAATCAGCCTCATAGTAATACCATTTAATCAGCCTCATAGTAATACCCTATAATCAGCCTCATAGTATTACCATAGAATCAGTCTCATAGTAATACCATAGAATCAGCCTCATAGTAATACCATAAGATCAGTCTCATAGTAATAGGATATAATCAGTCTCATAGTGATATCAT
Source organism: Phyllobates terribilis (assembly GCF_046119375.1). Taxonomy (NCBI): domain Eukaryota; kingdom Metazoa; phylum Chordata; class Amphibia; order Anura; family Dendrobatidae; genus Phyllobates; species Phyllobates terribilis. Next base: position 857,759 of record NW_027363021.1, on the reverse strand, counting down.
ATAATCAGCCTCATAGTAATATCATATAATCAGCCTCATAGTAATACCATAGAATCAGCCTCATAGTAATACCATAGAATCATCCTCATAGTAATACCATAGAATCAGCCTCATAGTAATACCATATAATCAGCCTCATAGTAATACTATTTAATCAGCCTCATAGTAATACCAAAGAATCAGACTCATAGTAATAGCATAGAATCAGCCTCATAGTAATACCATTTAATCAGCCTCATAGTAATACCATTTAATCAGCCTCATAGTAATACCCTATAATCAGCCTCATAGTAATACCATATAATCAGCCTGATAATATCATATAATCAGCCTCATAGTAATACCATAGAATCAGCCTCATAGTAATATCATATAATCAGCCTCATAGTAATACCATATAATCAGCATAATAGTGATACCATAGAATCAGCCTCAGAGTAATATCATATAATCAGCCTCATAGTAATGCCATATAATCAGCCTCATAATATGATATAATCAGCCTCATAGTAATACCATAGAATCAGCCTCATAGTAATATCATATAATCAGCCTCATAGTAATACCATAGAATCAGCCGCATAGTAATACCATAAGATCAGCCTCATAGAAATAGGATATAATCAGCCTCATATTGATATCATATAATCAGCCTCATAGTAATATCATATAGTCAGCCTCATAGTAATACCATAGAATCAGCCTCATAGTAATACCATATAATCAGCCTCATAATAATACCATATAATCAGCCTCATAGTAATACCATTTAATCAGCCTCATAGTAATACCAAAGAATCAGTCTCATAGTAATAGCATAGAATCAGCCTCATAGTAATACCATTTAGTCAGCCTCATAGTAATACCATATAATCAGCCTCATAGTAATATCATATAATCAGCCTCATAGTAATATCCTATAATCAGCCTCATAGTAATACTATTTAATCATCCTCATAGTGATACCATATAATCAGCCTCATAGTAATATCATAGAATCAGCCTCATAGTAATATCATAGAATCAGCCTCATAGTAATACCATAGAATCAGCCTCATAGTAATACCATTTAATCAGCCTCATAGTAATACCATATAATCAGCCTCATAGTAATAGCATAGAATCAGCCTCATCTATATATATAATCGTCTTATCCCATGTGTCTGTCTGTGTGTCTGTCTGTGTCTGTCTGTGTGTGTCTGTCTGTGTGTCTCTGTCTGTGTGTGTCTGTCTGTGTGTGTCTGTCTGTGTGTCTGTCTGTCCAGGAAATCCCGCGTCGCTCATTGGTCCGGCAGCGGCCAATCAGCGCCGCGGGATTTCTGAAAAAAGATGGCGGCCGTTAGCGTCTCATTTGCGGGACGGAGTTCAGCGGCGATGCAGCCGGGAGATGACCGGCGCGAGGCGCTCATCTCCCAGCCGGTAGCAGCGGAAGGAACCCGACCGCCGGACCCATCTGCGGGACGGAGATGCAGCCGGGAGATGAGCGGCGCGATGCGCTCATCTCCCGGCCGGTAGCAGCGGAAGGACCGCCGGCGCCGCTGACCTCCATGCGGAAGGGAGGACCGGGGAGCGGCGCTGCGGGTCGGGATACTTCTGCTGCGAGCGCCCGCTATGTCCCGGGTTCTCGCAGCGTAAGTAGCCGCACAGGAAGCGCCGCTCCCCGGTCCTCTCCAAGACGATACGATGATTGGTCGCGGTCTCCGGACCCGACCAATCACTGATCTTAGCGCAAAACTTAAACACCGCTCTGCTGATTGGTCGCCGACGCTGCCCGCGACCAATCACCGATTTGGGCGCCAAATTTAAATATCGGCCGCGACCAATCAGAACAGCGGTGTTTAAATGTGGAGCCAAGATCGGTGATTGGTCGCGGCCGATATTTAAATTTGGCGCCCAAATCTGTGATTGGTCGCGGGCAGCGCCCGCGACCAATCACCGATTTTTAACACAAATGTCCGGACCTTTGTAACACCATGCGGATACTGTGGGGACATCAGCGGCTAGGGTGTGAAGGGAGGACCGGGGAGCGGCGCTGCGGGTCGGGATACTTCTGCTCCGAGCGCCCGCTCATGTCCCGGGTTCTCGCAGCGGAAGTATCCGCACAGGCAGCGGCGCTCCCCGGTCCTCACTAATACAATTCCGCTCTCCGCTCCTCACCAATACGATTCGCTGATTGGTCGCATGCGGAGAGCGCGACCAGTCAGTGATCTTGGCGCTAAAGTTAAACACCGCTCTGCTGATTGGTCGTGGCCGCTGCCCGCGACCAATCACCGATTTGGGCGCCACATTTAAATAGCGGCCGCGACCAATCACCCATCTTGCCGCCACATTTAAACACTGCTGTGCTAATAGGTCGCGGACGCCAGCCGCAACCAATCAGCGACCTTGGCGCCAAATTTAAACAACGCTCTGATGATTGGTCGCGGATGCCGGACGCGTCCAATCAGCGAGATTGGCGCCAAATTTAAACAACGCTCTGCTGATTGGTCGTGGCTGGAGTCCGCGACCAATCAACAAGATTGACGCCAAATTTAAGCAACGCTCTGCTGATTGATCGCGGTCGCTGGCCGAGATCAATCAGCAGTATTGGCGCAAAATTTAAACACCGCTCTGCTGATTGGTCGCGGTTGTCGGCCGTGACCAGTCAGCAGTATTGGCGCCAAATTTAAACCTCACTCTGCTGATAGGTTGCAACCACCGGCCGCGACCAATCTTCGTTTTTTGTGCCAAATTTAAACCCCGCTCTGCTGATTGGTCGCGGTCGCCGGCCGCGACCCATCAGCATTATTGGTGCCAAATTTAAACCCCGCTCTGCTGATTGGTCGCGGCCGTCAGCCGCGAACAATCAGCAGTATTGTCGCCAAATTTAAACACCTCTTTGCTGATTGGTCGCGGTCGCGACTAATCAGCGATTTTGGTGCCAAATTTAAACACGCTCTCCAGTTCTCACTAACACGGTTCGCTGATTGGTTGCGGCCGCCGCCCGCGACCGATCTCAGATATTGCCGCCAAATTTAAACACCGCTTTGCTGATTGGTCGCGGATGCCAAACACGACCAATCAGCGATTTTGGCGCCAAATTTAAACACCGCTCTGCTAATTGCGCCCGGTCGGCCGCATACATATTCTAGAATACGCGATGCCTTAGAATCGGGCCACCATCTAGTACCATAGAATCAGCCTCATAGTAATACCATAGAATCAGCCTCATAGTAATACCATAGAATCAGCCTCATAGTAATACCATAGAATCGGCCTCATAGTAATACCATTTAATCAGCCTCATAGTAATATCATATAATCAGCCTCATAGTAATACCATATAATCAGCCTCATAGTAATACCATTTAATCAGCCTCATAGTAATACCATTTAATCATCCTCATAGTAATACAATTTAATCATCCTCATAGTAATACCATATAATCATCCTCATAGTAATACCATATAATCAGCCTCATAGTAATATCATATAATCAGCCTCATAGTAATATCATATAATCAGCCTCATAGTAATACCATAGAATCAGCCTCATAGTAATACCATAGAATCAGCCTCATAGTAACACCATAGAATCAGCCTCATAGTATTACCATAGAATTAGCCTCATATTAATACCATAGAAACAGCCTCAAAGTGATACCATAGAAACAGCCTCATAGTGATACCATAGAAACAGCCTCATAGTGATACCATAGAATCAGCCTCATATTAATACCATAGAATCAGCCTCATAGTGATACCATAGAATCAGCCTCATAGTGATACCATAGAATCAGCCTCATAGTGATACCATAGAATCAGCCTCATAGTGATACCATAGAATCAGCCTCATAGTAATACCATAGAATCAGCCTCATAGTAATACCATAGAATCAGCCTCATAGTAATACCATAGAATCAGCCTCATAGTAAAACCATAGAATCAGCCTCATAGTAATACCATAGAATCAGCCTCATAGTAATACCATAGAATCAGCCTCATAGTGATACTATAGAATCAGCCTCATAGTAATACCATAGAATCAGCCTCATAGTAATACCATAGAATCAGCCTCATATTAATACCACAGAATCAGCCTCATTGTAATACCATAGAATCAGCCTCATAGTAATACCATAGAATCAGCCTCATAGTAATACCATAGAATCGGCCTTAGTAATACCATAGAATCAGCCTCATAGTAATACCATAGAATCAGCCTCATAGTAATACCATAGAATCAGCCTTCGTAATACCATAGAATCAGCCTCATTGTAATACTATAGAATCGGCCTTAGTAATACCATAGAATCAGCCTCATAGCGATACCATAGAATCAGCCTCATAGTAATACCATAGAATCAGCCATAGTAATACCATAGAATCAGCCTCATAGTAATACTATAGAATCGGCCTTAGTAATACCATAGAATCAGCCTCATAGTGATACCAAAGAATCAGCCTCATAGTAATACCATGGAATCAGCCTCATAGTAATATCATATAATCAGCCTCATAGTAATATCATATAATCGGCCTCATAGTAATATCATATAATCAGCCTCATAGTAATACCATAGAATCAGCCTCATAGTAATACCATAGAATCAGCCTCATAGTAATACCACAGAATCAGCCTCATATTAATACCACAGAATCAGCCTCATTGTAATACCATAGAATCAGCCTCATAGTAATACCATAGAATCAGCCTCATAGTAATACCATAGAATCGGCCTTAGAAATACCATAGAATCAGCCTCATAGTAATACCATAGAATCAGCCTCATAGTAATACCATAGAATCAGCCTTAGTAATACCATAGAATCAGCCTCATTGTAATACTATAGAATCGGCCTTAGTAATACCATAGAATCAGCCTCATAGTGATACCATAGAATCAGCCTCATAGTAATACCATAGAATCAGCCTTAGTAATACCATAGAATCAGCCTCATAGTAATACCATATAACCAGCCTCATAGTAATACCATAGAATCAGCCTCATAGTGATACTATAGAATCAGCCTCATAGTAATACCAAAGAATCAGCCTCATAGTAATACCATGGAATCAGCCTCATAGTAATATCATATAATCAGCCTCATAGTAATATCATATAATCGGCCTCATAGTAATATCATATAATCAGCCTCATAGTAATACCATAGAATCAGCCTCATAGTAATATCATATAATCAGCCTCATAGTAATATCATAGAATCAGCCTCATAGTAATACCATAGAATCAGCCTCATAGTAATATCATATAATCAGCCTCATAGTAATACTATTTAATCAGCCTCATAGTGATACAATATAATCAGCATAATAGTGATACCATAGAATCAGCCTCATAGTAATATCATATAATCAGCCTCATAGTAATGCCATATAATCAGCCTCATAATATGATATAATCAGCCTCATAGTAATACCATTTAGTCAGCCTCATAGTAATACCATATAATCAGCCTCATAGTATTACCATAGAATCAGCCTCATAGTAATACCAAAAGATCAGCCTCATAGTAATAGGAAATAATCAGCCTCATATTGATATATGATCAGCCTCATAGTAATATCATATAGTCAGCCTCATACTAATACCAAAGAATCAGTCTCATAGTAATATCATATAATCAGCCTCATAGTAATACCATTTAATCAGCCTCATAGTAATACCATTTAATCAGCCTCATAGTAATACATTTAATCAGCCTCATAGTAATACCATTTAATCAGCCTAATAGTAATACCATTTAATCAGCCTCATAGTAATACCATTTAATCAGCCTCATAGTATTACCATATAATCAGCCTCATAGTAATACCATAGAATCAGCCTCATAGTGATACCATAAGATCAGCCTCATAGTAATACCATTTAATCAGCCTCATAGTAATACCAAAAGAATCAGTCTCATAGTAATACCAAAGAATCAGCCTCATAGTAATACCATTTAATCAGCCTCATAGTAATACCATTTAATCAGCCTCATAGTAAAACCATTTAATCAGCCTCATAGTAATACCATTTAATCAGCCTCATAGTAATACCATATAATCAGCCTCATAGTATTACCATAGAATCACTCTCATAGTAATACCATAGAATCAGCCTCATAGTAATACCATAAGATCAGTCTCATAGTAATATCATATAATCAGCCTCATAGTAATACCATAGAATCAGCCTCATAGTAATACCATAGAATCAGCCTCATAGTAATACCATAGAATCAGCCTCATAGTAATATCATATAATCAGCCTCATAGTAATACTATTTAATCAGCCTCACAGTAATACCAAAGAATCAGACTCATAGTAATACCATTTAATCAGCCTCATAGAAATACCATTTAATCAGCCTCATAGAAATACCATTTAATCAGCCTCATAGTAATACCATGGAATCAGCCTCATAGTAATACCATAGAATCAGTCTCATAGTAATATCATATAATCAGCCTCATAGTAATACTATTTAATCAGCCTCATAGTAATACCAAAGAATCAGACTCATAGTAATAGCATAGAATCAGCCTCATAGTAATACCATTTAATCAGCCTCATAGTAATACCATTTAATCAGCCACATAGTAATACCCTATAATAAGCCTCATAGTAATACCCTATAATCAGCCTCATAGTAATACCATATAATCAGCCTCATAATATCATATAATCAGCCTCATAGTAATACCATATAATCAGCATAATAGTGATACCATAGAATCAGCCTCATAGTAATATCATATAATCAGCCTCATAGTAATACTATTTAATCAGCCTCATAGTGATACCATATAATCAGCATAATAGTGATACCATAGAATCAGCCTCAGAGTAATATCATATAATCAGCCTCATAGTAATACCATATAATCAGCCTCATAGTAATACCATTTAATCAGCCTCATAGTAATACCAAAGAATCAGTCTCATAGTAATAGCATAGAATCAGCCTCATAGTAATACCATAGAATCAGCCTCATAGTAATACCATTTAATCAGCCTCATAGTAATACCTTTTAATCAGCCTTATAGTAATACCATAGAATCAGCCTCATAGTAATACCATTTAATCAGCCTCATAGTAATACCATTTAGTTAGCCTCATAGTAATACCATAGAATCAGCCTCATAGTAATACCATAGAATCAGCCTCATAGTAATACCATAGAATCAGCCTCATAGTAATACCATAGAATCAGCCTCAGAGTAATATCATATAATCAGCCTCATAGTAATACCATATAATCAGCCTCATAGTAATACCAAAGAATCAGTCTCATAGTAATACCATATAATCAGCATAATAGTGATACCATAGAATCAGCCTCATAGTAATATCATATAATCAGCCTCATAGTAATACTATTTAATCAGCCTCATAGTGATACCATATAATCAGCATAATAGTGATACCATAGAATCAGCCTCAGAGTAATATCATATAATCAGCCTCATAGTAATACCATATAATCAGCCTCATAGTAATACCATTTAATCAGCCTCATAGTAATACCAAAGAATCAGTCTCATAGTAATAGCATAGAATCAGCCTCATAGTAATACCATAGAATCAGCCTCATAGTAATACCATTTAATCAGCCTCATAGTAATACCTTTTAATCAGCCTTATAGTAATACCATTTAATCAGCCTCATAGTAATACCATTTAGTCAGCCTCATAGTAATACCATATAATCAGCCTCATAGTATTACCATAGAATCAGTCTCATAGTAATACCATAGAATCAGCCTCACAGTAATGCAATAAGATCAGCCTCATAGTAATACCATAGAATCAGCCTCATAGTAATATCATATAATCAGCCTCATAGTAATATCCTATAATCAGCCTCATAGTAATATCCTATAATCAGCCTCATAGTAATACTATTTAATCAGCCTCATAGTAATACCAAAGAATCAGACTCATAGTGATAGCATAGAATCAGCCTCATAGTAATACCATTTAATCAGCCTCATAGTAATACCATTTAATCAGCCTCATAGTAATACCCTATAATCAGCCTCATAGTAATACCATATAATCAGCCTGATAATATCATATAATCAGCCTCATAGTAATACCATATAATCAGCCTCATAGTAATACCATATAATCAGCCTCATAATATCATATAATCAGCCTCATAGTAATACCATAGAATCAGCCTCATAGTAATAGCATAGAATCAGCCTCATCTATATATATAATCGTCTTATCCCATCTGTCTGTCTGTGTGTCTGTCTGTGTGTCTGTCTGTGTGTCTGTCTGTCTGTGTGTCTGTCTGTCTGTGTGTCTGTCTGTGTGTCTGTCTGTGTGTCTGTCTGTGTGTGTGTCTGTCTGTCTGTGTGTCTGTCTGTGTGTCTGTCTGTCTGTCTGTGTGTGTCTGTCTGTGTGTCTGTCTGTGTGTGTCTGTCTGTGTGTGTCTGTCTGTGTGTGTCTGTCTGTGTGTGTCTGTGTGTGTGTGTCTGTGTGTGTCTGTCTGTGTGTCTGTGTGTCTGTCTGTGTGTCTGTCTGTCCAGGAAATCCCGCGTCGCTCATTGGTCCGGTAGCGGCCAATCAGCGCCGCGGGATTTCTGAAAAAAGATGGCGGCCGTTAGCGTCTCATTTGCGGGACGGAGTTCAGCGGCGATGCAGCCGGGAGATGACCGGCGCGAGGCGCTCATCTCCCAGCCGGTAGCAGCGGAAGGAACCCGACCGCCGGACCCATCTGCGGGACGGAGATGCAGCCGGGAGACGAGCGGCGCGAGGCGCTCATCTCCCGGCCGGTAGCAGCGGAAGGACCGCCGGCGCCGCTGACCTCCATGCGGAAGGGAGGACCGGGGAGCGGCGCTGCGGGTCGGGATACTTCTGCTGCGAGCGCCCGCTATGTCCCGGGTTCTCGCAGCGTAAGTAGCCGCACAGGAAGCGCCGCTCCCCGGTCCTCTCCAAGACGATACGATGATTGGTCGCGGTCTTCGGACCCGACCAATCACTGATCTTAGCGCAAAACTTAAACACCGCTCTGCTGATTGGTCGCCGACGCTGCCCGCGACCAATCACCGATTTGGGCGCCAAATTTAAATATCGGCCGCGACCAATCAGAACAGCGGTGTTTAAATGTGGAGCCAAGATCGGTGATTGGTCGCGGCCGATATTTAAATTTGGCGCCCAAATCTGTGATTGGTCGCGGGCAGCGCCAGCGACCAATCACCGATTTTTAACACAAATGTCCGGACCTTTGTAACACCATGCGGATACTGTGGGGACATCAGCGGCTAGGGTGTGAAGGGAGGACCGGGGAGCGGCGCTGCGGGTCGGGATACTTCTGCTGCGAGCGCCCGCTCATGTACCGGGTTCTCGCAGCGGAAGTAGCCGCACAGGCAGCGCCGCTGACATCCATGCGGCTAGGGCGTGAAGGGAGGACAGGGGAGCAGCGCTGACATCCAATTGGTCGCGGCCGCTATTTAAAAGTGCCGCACAAATCGGTGATTGGTCGCGGTCTTGGCCCGCGACCAATCACTGATTTTGGCGCCAAAGTTAAACACTATTGTGCTGATTGGTCGCGGACGCTGACCGCGACCAATCACCGATTTGGGCGCCAAATTTAAATATCGGCCGCGACCAATCACCGATCTTGGCTCCACATTTAAACACCGCTGTGCTGATTGGTCACGGCCGATATTTAAATTTGGCGCCCAAATCGGTGATTGGTCGCGGGCAGCGCCAGCGACCAATCAGCGATTTTTAACACAAATGTCCGGACCTTTGTAACACCATGCAGATACTGTGGGGACATCAGCGGCTAGGGTGTGAAGGGAGGACCGGGGAGCGGCACTGCGGGTCGGGATACTTCTGCTCCGAGCGCCCGCTCATGTCCCGGGTTCTCGCAGCGGAAGTACCCGCACAGGCAGCGGCGCTCCCCGGTCCTCACTAATACAATTCCGCTCTCCGCTCCTCACCAATACGATTCGCTGATTGGTCGCATGCGGAGAGCGCGACCAGTCAGTGATCTTGGCGCTAAAGTTAAACACCGCTCTGCTGATTGGTCGTGGCCGCTGCCCGCGACCAATCACCGATTTGGGTGCCACATTTAAATAGCGGCCGCGACCAATCACCCATCTTGCCGCCACATTTAAACACTGCTGTGCTAATAGGTCGCGGACGCCAGCCGCAACCAATCAACGACCTTGGCGCCAAATTTAAACAACGCTCTGATGATTGGTCGCGGATGCCGGACGCGTCCAATCAGCGAGATTGGCGCCAAATTTAAGCAACGCTCTTCTGATTGATCGCGGTCGCTGGCCGAGATCAATCAGCAGTATTGGCGCAAAATTTAAACACCGCTCTGCTGATTGGTCGCGGTTGTCGGCCGTGACCAGTCAGCAGTATTGGCGCCAAATTTAAACCTCACTCTGCTGATAGGTCGCAACCACCGGCCGCGACCAATCTTCGTTTTTTGTGCCAAATTTAAACCCCGCTCTGCTGATTGGTCGCGGTCGCCGGCCGTGACCCATCAGCATTATTGGTGCCAAATTTAAACCCCGCTCTGCTGATTGGTCGCGGCCGCCAGCCGCGAACAATTAGCAGTATTGTCGCCAAATTTAAACACCTCTTTGCTGATTGGTCGTGGTCGCGACTAATCAGCGATTTTGGTGCCAAATTTAAACACGCTCTCCAGTTCTCACTAACACGGTTCGCTGATTGGTTGCGGCCGCCGCCCGCGACCAATCTCAGATATTGCCGCCAAATTTAAACACCGCTTTGCTGATTGGTCGCGGATGCCAAACACGACCAATCAGCGATTTTGGCGCCAAATTTAAACACCGCTCTGCTAATTGCGCCCGGTCGGCCGCATACATATTCTAGAATACGCGATGCGTTAGAATCGGGCCACCATCTAGTACCATAGAATCAGCCTCATATTAATACCATAGAATCAGCCTCATAGTAATACCATAGAATCAGCCTCATAGTAATACCATTTAATCGGCCTCATAGTAATACCATATAATCGGCCTCATAGTAATATCATATAATCAGCCTCATAGTAATACCATTTAATCAGCCTCATAGTAATACCATTTAATCAGCCTCATAGTAATACCATTTAATCAGCCTCATAGTAATACCATTTAATCAGCCTCATTGTAATACCATTTAATCAGCCTCATAGTAATACCATTTAATCATCCTCATAGTAATACCATTTAATCATCCTCATAGTAATACCATATTATCAGCCTCATAGTAATACCATATAATCAGCCTCATAGTAATATCATATAATCAGCCTCATAGTAATATCATATAATCAGCCTCATAGTAATACCATAGAATCAGCCTCATAGTAATACCATAGAATCAGCCTCATAGTAATACCATAGAATCAGCCTCATAGTATTACCATAGAATTAGCTTCATATTAATACCATAGAAACAGCCTCATAGTGATACCATAGAAACAGCCTCATAGTGATACCATAGAATCAGCCTCATAGTAATACCATAGAATCAGCCTCATATTAATACCATAGAATCAGCCTCATAGTGATACCATAGAATCAGCCTCATAGTGATACCATAGAATCAGCCTCATAGTGATACCATAGAATCAGCCTCATAGTAATACCATAGAATCAGCCTCATAGTAATACCATAGAATCAGCCTCATAGTAATACCATAGAATCAGCCTCATAGTAATACCATAGAATCAGCCTCATAGTAATACCATAGAATCAGCCTCATAGTGATACTATAGAATCAGCCTCATAGTAATACCATAGAATCAGCCTCATAGTAATACCATAGAATCAGCCTCATAGTAATACCATAGAATCAGCCTCATATTAATACCATAGAATCAGCCTCATTGTAATACCATAGAATCAGCCTCATAGTAATACCATAGAATCAGCCTCATAGTAATACTATAGAATCGGCCTTAGTAATACCATAGAATCAGCCTCATAGTAATACCATAGAATCAGCCTCATAGTAATACCATAGAATCAGCCTTAGTAATACCATAGAATCAGCCTCATTGTAATACTATAGAATCGGCCTTAGTAATACCATAGAATCAGCCTTATAGTGATACCATAGAATCAGCTTCATAGTGATACCATAGAATCAGCCTCATAGTAATACCATAGAATCAGCCTCATAGTAATACCATAGAATCAGCCTTAGTAATACCATAGAATCAGCCTCATAGTAATACTATAGAATCGGCCTTAGTAATACCATAGAATCAGCCTCATAGTGATACCATAGAATCAGCCTCATAGTGATACCAAAGAATCAGCCTCATAGTAATACCATGGAATCAGCCTCATAGTAATATCATATAATCAGCCTCATAGTAATATCATATAATCAGCCTCATAGTAATATCATATAATCGGCCTCATAGTAATATCATATAATCAGCCTCATAGTAATATCATAGAATCAGCCTCATAGTAATATCATAGAATCAGCCTCATAGTAATACCATAGAATCAGCCTCATAGTAATAGCATTTAATCAGCCTCATAGTAATATCATATAATCAGCCTCATAGTAATACCATAGAATCAGCCTCATAGTAATAGCATAGAATCAGCCTCATAGTAATATCATAGAATCAGCCTCATAGTAATATCATAGAATCAGCCTCATAGTAATACCATAGAATCAGCCTCATAGTGATACCAAAGAATCAGCCTCATAGTAATACCATATAACCAGCCTCATAGTAATACCATTTAATCAGCCTCATAGTAATACCATAGAATCAGCCTCATAGTAATACCATAAGATCAGCCTCATAGTAATACCATATAATCAGCCTCACAGTAATATCATATAATCTGCCTCATAGTAATATCATAGAATCAGCCTCAGAGTAATATCATATAATCAGCCTCATAGTAATATCATAGAATCAGCCTCATAGTAATATCATAGAATCAGCCTCATAGTAATACCATAGAATCAGCCTCATAGTAATAGCATTTAATCAGCCTCATAGTAATATCATATAATCAGCCTCATAGTAATACCATAGAATCAGCCTCATAGTAATAGCATAGAATCAGCCTCATAGTAATATCATAGAATCAGCCTCATAGTAATATCATAGAATCAGCCTCATAGTAATACCATAGAATCAGCCTCATAGTGATACCAAAGAATCAGCCTCATAGTAATACCATATAACCAGCCTCATAGTAATACCATTTAATCAGCCTCATAGTAATACCATAGAATCAGCCTCATAGTAATACCATAAGATCAGCCTCATAGTAATACCATATAATCAGCCTCACAGTAATATCATATAATCTGCCTCATAGTAATATCATAGAATCAGCCTCAGAGTAATATCATATAATCAGCCTCATAGTAATACCATAGAATCAGCCTCATAGTAATAGCATTTAATCAGCCTCATAGTAATATCATAGAATCAGCCTCATAGTAATAGCATAGAATCAGCCTCATAGTAATAGCATAGAATCAGCCTCATAGTAATAGCATAGAATCAGCCTCATAGTAATAGCATAGAATCAGCCTCATAGTAATATCATAGAATCAGCCTCATAGTAATATCATAGTATCAGCCTCATAGTAATACCATATAACCAGCCTCAAAGTAATACCATTTAATCAGCCTCATAGTAATATCATAGAATCAGCCTCATAGTAATACCATAAGATCAGCCTCATAGTAATACCATATAATCAGCCTCACAGTAATATCATATAATCAGCCTCATATTGATATCATAGAATCAGCCTCATAGTAATACCATATAATCAGCCTCATTGTAATACCGTGGAATCAGCCTCATAGTAATACCATAGAGTCAGCTTCATAGTAATCCAATATATATAATTGTCTTATCCCGTCTGTCTGTCTTTCTGTCCAGGAAATCCCACGTCGCGGCCAATCAGCGACGCGGTATTTCAGAACAAGATGGCGGCCTTTAGCGGCTCACCCTCACACCCTCAGACGCTCACCCTTAGACGCTCACGCTCTGACGGTCACGCTCGGACTCTCACGCTCTGACACTCAGACGCTCACGCTCTGACGCTCGGACTCTCACGCTCTGACGCTCACGCTCGGACGCTCTGATACTCACGCTCTCGCTCACGCTCAGACGCTCACGCTCGGACGCTCACGCTCTGACGCTCTGATACTCACACTCTCGCTCACGCTCTGACGCTCACGCTTGGACGCTCACGCTCGGAAGCTCAAGCTGGACGCTGGAATCTGAATTTCTTATTGATACAAATGCTATAATTTTTATTATGTATAACAGATATAAATAATTTATCTTACATAAAAAGACTCTAACTGATCAGAAGAGTAAAGCACCCATAGCGCTTTCCTCCTTGCCTGCATCTGGTATTGATGCTGAGCCTATATTGTTGCCTACTTAAGGGTTGCAAGGCAACTTCCTTATAAGGTAAGATGCCCCTTTAAGATTAGAACACAAGATTCCATTATGACATCACAATTAACCATCACTACTTCTACAAGTGTTTACACTCCTGTTGTCACTTTGACATTTCGGTGTCATTGTTGTTGGTGTGATAAGCTATATAGCTAGTCATATACTGACCGCGCTTGGATTACTTGAAATGTCTGGAATTCCTCCAGACAGACTTCAGGTGTTAGCACTACTCCAGGGGATTCTTACCACCTATGACCCTGACTTTGTGCTACCACTACCCGATGGCGTCCTCAGCTTCACTTACCGGCTGGTTATGGAGCTTGTGAGAGATTGCCTGACCAAATACCACCAAGGTTGTATAAGCTCAGAATATCTAGAGCATTTACAGCAGAACATCTGGACATTAGTACAGCAGGTAAGTAGCAGACAATCTGCACAAATTATATATAATAATAATGGAAAATAATAAAGGAATACAAGTTTAAGTTTAACCTGTGCCAAATACCCAGATAAGAATAGCCTGGAGTCAAAACAGGGCAATCAGGCTACATGACAAAGGAGAGGGTGGGATCTAAAGGGTTAGTTGAATTAGGGGTGGGAAGGTCCTGGATGCGGGGGGAGGAGGGAATAGGATTGGTTAACCCTTCATGGACCACAACATTTTTCATTTTTCCGCTCTCATTTTTTCCTCACTTTCTTTCAAGAGCCATAACTTTGTTATTTCTCCATTGGCATAGACATGTGAGGGCTTGCTTTTTTGGGATGAGTTGCAGCTTTCAATGTCTCCATCCTATTTACCATACATTGTATTGAAACAAGGTGAAAAAAATTCCAATTGAGATGAAATGGTTCTTTGTGTCACTATATTCAGAGACCCATAACATTGTAATTTTTCTGTTGATAGGACTAAGTAAAGCCTTTTTTTGCGAAGTGAACTCAGTTTTTTATTGATACCAAACACCTATCAGATCAGACTTTAACCAACGTGGCAATACCATATATGTTCATGAATTTTATTGATTATTTTCATTTCTTGTTAATTTTCATCTTTATAGGCTGAAGAAAAATCCCAAAGTGGAGAATTGGCCTTTTTTAAACAACTGGCCCAGAATGTCCTGCTTGTACTGGAGTATCCGGCCTACTCACTGGAGCGCCTGGTAAGGATCCATCATCTTCTACATCTCATGTCCTTGTTGTCTGATCTTCTCCAGATTACCAGTCATATAGCAGAAGGTCAGATTTATGATGGTAGAGGCCTTCCCCTCTCCGCTCCAGGCAGACACAGGATATTCTATGGCGGCCTGTCTCTGCGGCTCCATCCTCGGTGGTGATAGTCTGTACTCAGCGGTGCGGAGCTTGTATTTCTACCTCTGTCTCACTCCATCATCACAATCTTCCTCCTTGTAAATGCTGCAGTTCTGATAGAAGTTATTAGAGAACAGTTGTAGATACAAGTCCCTTAAATATTAATGTAAATTTGCTTGATAGAGAGGCCGTGAATTGTCCGTCCAATACTGAACTTGTCAAGTAAATCCAGGTTTAATCCTTCCCGCTTTATATATATGGTAATCTAGTGTTTGAGAAATGTTATATTAATTGTATATCTTATATCCATCAGGAAACATCAAAAGGCGACTCCACAGAGGGGCAAAACCTAAATGTTGCTGACCCTGATAACAGTCAGCCAGGGCCAATATCCGATCTGATAGAAGGTAAAACGATCATCTAATATTTTACATTCAAATATTACGTTATTGAGAACGGCAAAGAATATGTTGATTTATTCTTCATCCTCTGTATAAATAAATAAGCAAATAAATAGGAGAAACCTGCATGGTCTGGGAGTGAGCCCCTGATGCGCGTTTCTTCTAGGCTTCTTCCACACCCCCTGGAAGAAGCCTACGCAAAACTTCTTCAATACCCCTTGGAAGAAGCCTATGCGAAACACATGTCGGGGTCTTGCTCCCCACCCTCCCAGACTGTACAGGTTTCTCTTTTTTATTTGTCTTATTTATTTTGAGGACTACAGATTGTTCCTATATCTTCTACATTCTAAACAGACACAAACTTGTATGAATACGATTATGAATAGGTTTTGAAGTGATTTTGATCAGTTGTTCTTGGTTTGAAAGAGAGAGCGTTCTCTGTGTCTGACATTCTCTTATTATTTTTTTATCATGAATTGTTCTGATTATTCAATAAAATTTGTTATGTTTTTTGATATTTGACTTTTTTGCTTCCTTTTCTTTTTGGTTATTAAGTGCTGATACAGACATTTAATAAATGACGTTTCTTCATTATTTTAGGAATAACTGTGCCAGCAAATACTGATGGTGGAATATGTGAGACACCAGAGATCATCCAGGAATCTGCCAGTGTAAGTATCAGAGGGACGTCTGTATATCATCAGATGACGGGTGTGAATTATACATCCCATATTATATCCCATATGACAATGGGATATCACGGTTCGTCATGTAGATCAGACATATTATGTGTGATAATGGCATTATTTTTCCTGCCCCCTCTGTGTGATGTCCCTTATCCTTCCCTGCAGTATTGATTTATGTGTATGGGGGATTTCCCTTTATAATATAATGGGGTCTGTGGAGGGTCCGGCTTGCATCACGTTCTCTACAGTGTAATCAGCGGGGACATAATATAGAAGAGAGACATTCCTGCATCTTGAGCTTTTATTCTCCTGCATTTTCTGTCTTAATGTCATTTCTTATTCCTTTTTAGGCCTTGATCGGATCATTGAACCCAGTGAGAAATCCTTGTAAGAGCGACTATAAACCGATCAAACTGATCAGCAGTGGAGCCTTTGGGTGAGCTTTACTTTGGTATAATATTTATTTCCCAGGGCTCCTTATGATGATGCCTCGGTGTCCTGCCCATGTAATATTCCCATAGAGAAATTAGGAGTCCACATCACTGTCCACATCTATCTGTCAGGTCAGTTAGGATGTGACGTGGATGTGGACCCTCCATTGATAATCATTTATGGAGTATTATTTTATGCATTTCTAGACATGGATTTATAGTGATGGCCTCACATCTAGTATTAACCATTAGTACAGGAGATCGTTTGATGAGGTCTATAGATGGACTGTTAATAAGAATTTGTAATAAATCATGGATTTTCTTCCTCTCCAGGGCCGTCCACTTAGTGCGCCATAAAGACACAAACCAGATTTGTGCTATGAAGACAATGGACAAGGAGAACCTGAAAAAGCCAAAGAGACTTGAATTGGCCTTTCTGGAGAGGGACATCTCAGCATTCGCCGATTGTCCCTTTGTGGCCTCCATGTTCTGCTCTTTTCCTACTAAACTTCATCTGTGTATGGTCATGGAGTATGTATCAGGTAGGACACATCCATTGTATCTATATCCAGCCCACGTCTGTTTAATCCTAGCACCTATATATGACCATAATGTGCCCACATGGATGGCTACATGTAGTATACAGTATACGCTCTACATTACACAGTATATCTCTATATAGGCCATCTTGTCCCAATATTTCCACTTATTTCATATTCACCCTCATCATGTGTAATTTACATTGAAACAAACCCTCACCTCTCATATTTGCTTTCTCCTATAGGAGGAGACTGTGCCAGTCTTATAAAGCGCAGGGGTCCTTTACCAGTCCCCCTGGCCCGTATGTACATTGCGGAAACGGTTCTTGCTGTGGAATACCTGCACAGTTATGGTGTGGTGCACAGAGACCTGAAGCCTGGCAAGTAAGTGACCCCAGTAGTATAATAAAGGGGAAAAAAATATATAATTTTTATACAGTCTATGGGTAATTACTGGGGTCTGACATCATTTCTTTCTTTCACAGCCTCCTGATATCATCAACAGGACATATTAAGGTCACTGATTTTGGGGTTTCAAAACTCGGCCTCATGAGACCAAGCTCAGATATCTACAAGGCTTCAACTGAGGACATCACCAGCGAGTTCCTTGATGAAGAGGTAGGCTTTACTTACAAGATCTTGCACTTTACAGATTTCATCTCTTTCTCCTTCTCTGACAATTTCCCTATAAAACGTTTGCACTGATGTTATTTGACACAATTATATTTATTGATCATCATCTCATTCTTCTGTTGGTTTCCAGGCTTTTGGCACCCCTAGTTACATGGCCCCAGAAATTATCCAAAGGAAAGGCTATGGAAGGCCCGTTGATTGGTGGTCAGTAGGGATCACCCTACATAAATTTCTTTTTGGACGTACACCATTTAAAGGGGCTTTAAAAAGAGATATTTTACGCAGTGTCCTTGAGGGTAAGTAAAATAATCTGAATGCTTGTGATGTCACTGTTATTTGGTTTCATTGGTTTTCTGGTTTCATTTCTAGCCTTATTAAGGACATTTTTTATGAAAATAAATGAAAACGTTTCATTTCCTGTAATATTTGCTTTTTATATAACAGATAAATTAATTTGGACATATCATAAATACTTTACTCCACCCGATGCTCAGGACATCATCACTCAGCTGCTCAGAAAAGATCCAGCAGATAGACTTGGGACAGGTAATATTATAATAGTATTATGACTTATTACACGTCTGTGACCAGACAAATGGTTGTGTCCATGAGGTTCACTTACATCTTCAGTTCAGGTTAACATAAATTGTACCGATATGGAGCAGTTTCTCTAAAAATGACAGTATCACTATCTTTCTTGTCTTCCTTTTCCAGGAGGAGCAAATGAGATCAAAATGCATCCATTTCTGCATCACTTAGACTTTGACAACCTTCTAAGTCTGAAGCCCCTGTTCGTTCCTGAGCTAAAGTCAGATGAGGACACCCGCTACTTTATCAGTAAGTAAAATGAGACGTCATCTGCAGAAAACTGCTTTGTGTCTTGTCTTTCATTTTATGTGAAAATAAGTTCTCATCATTATTAGTGATAACAGGGTGACTGTCTGACCGGGTCTTATACTAATTATCTCTGATAACACTTGTACTTTGTAGCTCGTTGTAGCAGACACATGAATTCAGATGAAGCGGACACAAGAGAGGACAATGACTGGCCAGAAATAAAAAACTTTGTATCATCTTATCAAAGGTTTTCTAAAGTAAGTATGTGGCTACTAATATGTCTAAAACCTATAATTACAAAAATGCTTAAAAATAAATCAATTTATTTTTCTCTGTGTGTTTTAGCTAAATATCACCAATACCGGGATGATGACCAATGTAGAGCCTATGTCACCTCCACAGTGTTCTCAAGAGAACAGTGAAATACACTCAGACATGTGAGTAGATTATTATTATTATGAGATTTAGTTCTGATATGTTCAGAACCAAATTCAAGACACGAGTAACACAAATCTAAATCCAGCATCCACCACCCTTCTGTGCATCTGGCTTGTGATAACACTGCAATAACAGTTGATGATTGTGACCAGCCATTCATTTCCAGCTCATTTCAGGCCAATATTACTAGTTGAAGGCCTGGGCAGGGTATCCCCTCTAGGTTGTCCTAATTGGCCTCACAAACAGGTGTTCTTCATTTTTTCTATTGTTTTTCCTTTTAATTTACTGGTCTTTCTTCTACCAAACAGGCAGAAAGAGTCTTCCTCTTCCAAAACTAATGGAGACAATCAGAGTTTCACTGCTAAAAACAACGAGTCATCCTCGTCCTCATTGTCAGGTATGTACAGGTTTATAGGCCATCCAATTATAGCCTATAATCCAAAATTATAATGTGAATCAGCACATGAAGGCTCCAAAAATTACTTACTTTATTCCCGTTGCTCCCCTGAGTATTCCGTTTTTTGAGTTACGGGTCTTATTTAGTGCTAATTTTTATCATCTTTTCCAAGAGGGCAGTGCTCACAGGATCCTCTGGGGCGTGTCTTTAAGTTGCTCTGCAATATAAAATTGTGAGCCATGCCCCCTTGGAAAAGACCATAAAAATTAGCACTAAATATAAATGCCCATATCTCTACAGCCATAGAATGGATTTTAACAAAACAAATATCAGAATATTCGGTGAAGCAGCAGACATAAGATAATAGTGAATCTCAGACACTTTTGA
Organism: Phyllobates terribilis; assembly: GCF_046119375.1. Taxonomy (NCBI): domain Eukaryota; kingdom Metazoa; phylum Chordata; class Amphibia; order Anura; family Dendrobatidae; genus Phyllobates; species Phyllobates terribilis. The sequence goes on along the minus strand of NW_027363021.1, from coordinate 837,276 downwards.
TCTAGTGACGGGTCCTCTTTAAAGTTGCATTGAATTATTATCTAACTGATTATATAATAACACAGTGGCTTGCTCCAAGTAATGTCATGATAATAAGGGGACATAGTTCCTTGGAGACACCACATGGCGGCACACAGAAATGCTACAGGTGCATATTAATCAGTTGCAGAACTCTATATACAGTACAGACCAAAAGTTTGGACACACCTTCTCATTTAAAGATTTTTCTGTATTTTCATGACTTTGAAAGTTGTACATTCACACTGACGGCATCAAAACTATGAATTAACACATGTGGAATTATATACTTAACAAAAAAGTGTGAAACAACTGAAAATATGTCTTATATTCTAGGTTCTTCAAAGTAGCCACCTTTTGCTTTGATGACTGCTTTGCACACTCTTGCCATTCTCTTGATGAGCTTCAAGAGGTAGTCACCGGAAATGGTTTTCACTTCACAGGTGTGCCCTGTCAGGTTTAATAAGTGGGATTTCTTTGCTTATAAATGGGGTTGGGACCATCAGTTGTGTTGTGCAGAAGTCAGGTGGATACACAGCTGATAGTCCTACTGAATAGACTGTTAGAATTTGTATTATGGCAAGAAAAAAGCAGCTAAGTAAAGAAAAACGAGTGGCCATCATTACTTTAAGAAATGAAGGTCAGTCAGTCTGAAAAATTGGGCAAACTTTGAAAGTGTCCCCAAGTGCAGCTGCAAAAACTATCAAGCGCTACAAAGAAACTGGCTCACATGAGGACCACCCCAGGAAAGGAAGACCAAGAATCACCTCTGCTTCTGAGGATAAGTTTATCCTAGTCACCAGCCTCAGAAATCGCAGGTTAACAGCAGCTCAGATTAGAGACCAGGTCAATGCCACACAGTGTTCTAGCAGCAGACACATCTCTACAACAACTGTTAAGAGGAGACTTTGTGCAGCAGGCCTTCATGGTAAAATAGCTGCTAGGAAACAACTGCTAAGGACAGGCAACAAGCAGAAGAGACTTGTTTGGGCTATAGAATACAAGGAATTGACATTAGACCAGTGGAAATCTGTGCTTTGGTCTGATGAGTCCAAATTTGAGATCTTTGGTTCCAGCCACAGTGTCTTTGTGCGACGCAGAAAAGGTGAACGGATGGACTCTACATGCCTGGTTCCCGCCGTGAAGCATGGGGAGGAGGTGTGATGGTGTGGGGGTGCTTTGCTGGTGACACTGTTGGGGATTTATTCAAAATTGAAGGCATACTGAACCAGCATGGCTACCACAGCATCTTGCAGCGGCATGCTATTCCATCCGGTTTGCGTTTATTTGGACCATCATTTATTTTCCAACAGGACAATGACCCCAAACACACCTCCAGGCTGTGTAAGGGCTATCTGACCAAGAGGGAGAGTGATGGGGTGCTACGCCAGATGACCTGGCCTCCACAGTCACCAGATCTGAACCCAATCGAGATGGTTTGGGGTGAGCTGGACCGCAGAGTGAAGGCAAAAGGGCCAACAAGTGCTAAGCATCTCTGGGAACTCCTTCAAGATTGTTGGAAGACCATTTCCGGTGACTACCTCTTGAAACTCATCAAGAGAATGCGAAGATTGTGCAAAACAGTCATCAAAGCAAAAGGTGGCTACTTTGAAGAACCTAGAATATAAGACATATTTTCAGTTGTTTCACACTTTTTTGTTAAGTATATAATTCCACATGTGTTAATTCATAGTTTTGATGCCTTCAGTGTGAATGTACAATTTTCATAGTCATGAAAATACAGAAAAATCTTTAAATGAGACGGTGTGTCCAAACTTTTGGTCTGTACTGTAGATACAAAGAAAATATTTTAGAAGTTTATAATTCATATTTTTTTCTGACTTTTTGATTAGAATCTCCAGTTCAGAAGAAAAGAAAATATTTTCTAAAACTGAGAAGACAAGAAAAAACAGAGAAAGTAGAAGAGGGGGAAAGTAGGCAAGGTAAGTGTGACAATAATCTCCATGTTGTATGATGTCATTGAGAAGAAGTCATGTGGAGCAGATGTTATCAGTCAGTGGTGGGATTGTCACATGTATGATGACTGGCAAAGATCCCTGCCCTCTGTGTGATGAGATTCCTCTAACGTTCTCCCACAGTGACACCACAGTAGTACCCTCTAATATGGAGTCCCATTACTTACATTAGTTTTACATCTTTTCTCATAGGTTCCATCTTCCGCCGGATGATATCATCCTGCCGGCGTGGATTATCCAGGGCTGCTCGCGCTGTCAGAGGAAGCTGCATTTTTGCTTGCTGTCACCAGGGCACCTTAGACATCTCGAGGACAGAAAACCCCCACATCTAGCGCCCTGAAGAAACTACAGCATGTCCACCATCAATGCTGTACCTGTATGGAAGGATTTGAACCATCTACCCGTGGCCTCCTGACCAGCAAGAAACACCTGCTGAAGTTGAAGGCTTCTCCAAGAACACGTTTTCATCCTTCCATGCAAGATTTAATTAAACTAAATAAATACAAATTTTAAATTGATTAATGTCTTTTAGAATTTAATTGATTATTACTGATATTTTTGGTATATCAATACTATACATCATGTACCATATATCTGAAGGGTTGGATTCCAAAGTGGAGAACAGCAGTTCTATGTCTCCGATTAATCCTCTAAACCTCAGCCAAAAGTGGAGGAGAGGATCAAAGATTCTGTTATTCCTAAGAGTACATACACACATAGCCTTGTAGATGCCAGTAAACCATTGTGAATTGCTGGCAGCTGAGCTTTAGGAAAGCTACCTGTCCGGAGATGTGCACCGCCGACAGTGGTGAAAAAATGCATTATAATGAGGACAATATGGCCAAAGGACCCAGGAGCCTTTGGCCCTGGGCGGTAGCCCAGATTGCCTCATTGTAATCTGCTAATGATTTCACAAGGAATGAAGCCCAGAGTGAAGAAGGAAGCCCATGAGAGTGATACCCACTTCAGAACAGAGAGAACTTTCCAATGGCTACAACGGTTTCTGTATTGGCCACAAGTAAATCGAGTGGTGAAAGAAGATTACCGGAAATCCCATCAGGGTGAGATGACTAAACCCCCTAAACACAGAACATCTATATAGGTGAAGAGGAATTCTTTCCCATTGGAAGTGCTGATGGTGGACTATCTTATGATCAGCCGCTCCGATAATGGTTGTTTGTACTGTCTGGTGATGATGGATCATTTTAAAAAGTTTGCAGTCATGACTCCCACTGGGAATCAAACAGCCGAGTCAGCGGCCTGTGCCATCTGTCATGACTTCATGTGAGTATACGGGTGTCCAGAAAGAATTCACTCTGAGCTAGGAGCCTGTTTTCATGGAAAAGTCATGGATGAATAGCACCAACTGTACAACATTGATAATTCCAGAACTACACCCTAGCACCCACAGGGAAATGAGGACTGTGAACGTTTCAACATAACTTTATCTACATTCTGAGAATTGTGGAGGACAACAGGAAGATGACAGGATGTCACACGCTGTCTAGCGCTGTGTATCTGCGGTTTATTCTAGATGCCGCAGTAACTTAAACTGTGAAATTCCCTCTTGTACTGCATGAGTTAATGCCAATTCTATTGCCATGTCCTGGTGGATGTGAGTTTCTGTGTGAGTCTACTCCCTTTAGCCTTTAAGTAGCCTCTCCTTCCACCAGGTGGTGCAGCTGATAGAGTTTCACTCTATACGTGGAAGCCGTGCTGTGCAGTCCTGTTTGTTTGTGCCGCTGAAGTCCTTTCCTTTGAGATTGCTGTACCTTTGTTCTGAGGAGGGAGATTAGGGGAATTAGTGCAGGGCTTGTGAAGGAGTTAGGGCTTAGGGTGGAGACCCAAACCTTCTCACCATTAGAGATACCTTCAGGGTAAGGGCTATTCAGGGTTCCCAGTCTAGGGACAGATTAGTTTTCCCTGCTCACCCAGCCTGTATCTGCTATTTCCTCACCAGCATTCCCCTACACCGTGACACAGGAAGATGAAATGGCCTGAATTTGTACCAGAACTGGTCTAGTTGTACAGTAACCAGGTTCATGCCATGACAGGGTACACGCCTTACACGTTGCTGTTTGGACGTAACAGCCGTAAGGTGACTGAGCTAGAGCTTGATCCAGAGGAAGATAGTACGAAGATAAACACCACAACTTTGGTGTGGAAACACCATCATCGGTTAGAGACACTGAGACTTAAGATTGTACAGAAGCCCCAGGGGAAAAGGCATCCTGTAGTAACTCCTGTGCAGGAGGCACCATTACAGCTGGGGAATCGAGTTTTGGTTCAAGTGAAGCACCCTTGGGGAAAATTGGACTACACGTGGGAGGCTGTTACTTATCGAGTGACAAGGAGAGTACACCCCGAAAGGAGAAGGCGTTGCACCAGAGAGAGTGCAGCACCCTTACATGCTACCGCCACATGTGTCTGATGAAGAGAGAATGACCGGGGCTAGCTTAGAGGGTAGGCTAGAGGTCAAAATCACAGGAAGAGTGTCTCAGGGCCTAAGTGTCCCAGAAGAGACAGGTCAGGAGGGACTTCACAGATCTGAATGTACCAAAGCTGGTGTTTCACCCAGGAGGTATGCAGAAGATGATTTCATATGGCAGTATGTAATACAGCAGACACAGGAGTGTGTTTGGATATTGGCGACTCTAGGACCACCACCAAGGAGCGTCTAGAACATAAGTAACCTTTCTCATCCAAGTAATGGTGAGTTTAAAGAGTGGAGGAATGTAAGGAGAGTGAGTGACTCATATAATAGAAATGAGCTGTAAGGTATTTGTGGGCAGATGCTGTCATGTAGTGATCAGAGACTATAGGTGTAGGAACCTGAAAGGGTATTGGAACCAAGGGACAGAAGGCAGGCTGAATGAGAGGAAAGCAGAGCTAAGTGCACAGGGGACATGTGTTCTGCAGCAGAAAAATACAAAAGCCACAGGACTCAGGCCAGGAAGTCAGTCGTCACCCCGACTTGTAACAAGTCACCTGTGGTAGCTAGGCCTGACGTAGGTGATGAGTGTGTCCAGAAACACAAGATCAGTATTGGAAGTGGATTAAGCAAGGGGTGCAGAGTCCTTACAGAGGCTAAGAGATCCTGATTGTCGAGGCTAAAGATAGCAGATAGTTCAGACCCTATTGCAGAAATGGAAATTCGGTCGTGTGAGCGTAGACCCAATTGGAAGGACAGAAATTCGGTTATGTGAGCAGAAGGGAGCATGAGTTGTCTCTCTGGAAATTGGAGGCAAGGACAGAAGGTCTGTGGTAGAAGAAATTGACTGTGGCCCACAGTGTGAGACTTTCATCCTTGCAGGAAAGTGTAGTGTGGGCACCTGTTAGGGTCTGGGGTGGCGACTGCCATTGGAAAATACAGCGGGTTGACGGAGTGCCATACTGATTCGACCCAGACACTATTGGCAGACAGTCCAGTGTTTCTTTAACTATTATAGGTTAGTGTGCATTTATACCAATATTCATACAACGATGTATGTTGCATATACTTTATGTGAATATTGATGTTACAGTGGTAATTGTACTCAGTATATGTTCTTGGTGTGAAGCTCAGTAGGAGTATAACCGAGCCACGCAAGGTTTAGTGAGCTTAACAGACAGTGGTTACCTGTATCAGGGAAAATCAAGGATATATAGTCGACAACTAAGCTATTGGTGTCATACTTCTTAGTGCTGTAGCGCTGGGTTTGATATTTTATAGGGCATCGTTCAGATAACCAGGCCCAGAAACAGGGCCAGACGGTGACCACAAGCACGAGACAGAGAGAGAGCGCAGAGATCGCTCTACACTGTCTGTATTGTCATTGATATATAATTGAATAATTTTGTAAATAGTTAATAAACAACTTGTTTTATTGTAGCACTGAGTCCGCGTTCTCTGTGCCACTGCAGCCAAACTTAAAAAGTCTAAAAAATGGAAAACAAATTCCGAGTTGCTCAAATTTTTTTTGACTTAACCCTGCTGTTCTGTTCGGGTCGACTATACACTTATAATGTTCTGGTCATTTTTGACCGGACATATTAAAGTCTTGATTTTTAGCTAATTTAAGTGTTTTCTTTGAATACCTGTTGCATTATTATACTGTATGTGAACATGGTTGTCCATAAACAAATGAAAAATTAAAATCAAAAACTTAATTTTTTTTTTTTTTGTATCAAAAAATGTTACATGGCCTTATTGCAATATTCATGCATATTGCACATTTGCACATAAAAAAATAATCTTTATATAACTGTAAACTATCAGTAATCACATCAAACTGTATGTAAATATATTTAAAAAAAAAAAGTTCAGTTTTTTCTATATAAAATGGTAAATAAGGTTCACGGTGCTAAATTTACTGTTTGCATTCGTCACAAGTATAATTTACATGTCTTTTGCATAAGTACTTTTCACAACTGCAACATATCACATTTTAATCCAAAGGCGTAAAGGGGTCTATTAAATGCAATACTTCAGTCTTAGAGCAATCCAATCAAGATAAATGAAGCACAGATGCCAATAAAATCAATATTTATTTAACCACTTCACCCCAGAGCCTGGTTTTGCCTTCGTGACCGGGCCAATTTTTTCAATTCTGACCACTGTCACTTTATGAAGTAATTACTCTGGAACGCTTCAACAGATTCCCCTGATTCTGAGACTGTTTTTTGTGACATATTGTACTTCATGAAAGTGGTAAAATTTCTTCGATATCACTTGCGTTTATTTGTGGAAAAATCAGAGATTTGGTGAAAATTTTGAAAATTTAGCAATTTTCAAACTTTGAATTTTCATGCCCTTAAATCAGAGAGAGATGTCACACAAAAGAGTTAATAAATAACATTTCCCACATGTCTACTTTACATCAGCACAATTTTGAAACCACATTTTTTTTTTGTTAGGAAGCTATAAGGGTTAAAAGTTGACCAGCGATTTCTCATTTTTCCAATAAAATTTACAAAAACATTTTTTTAGGGACCACATCTTATTTGAAGTGACTTTGAGGGGCCTTTATGACAGAAAATACCCAAAAGTGACACCATTCTAAAAACTGCACCCCTCAAGGTGCTCAAAACCACATTCAAGAAGTTTATTAACCCTTCAGGTGTTTCACGGGAATTTTTGGAATGTGGAAGAAAACAATGAACATTTAACTTTTTTTCACAAAAATGTTACTTTAGACCCAATTTTTTTTATTTTCACAAGGGTAACAGGAAAAAATGGAATACACAATTTGTAGTGCAATTTCTCATTAGCGCGCTGATACCCGATATGTGAGGGAAAACCACTGTTTGGGCGCACTGCAGGGTTCGGAAGGGAAGGAGCGCCATTAGAGTTTTTGAAAGTAAAATTTGTTTGAATAATTAGCAGACGCCATGTTGCGTTTGGAGAGCTCCTGATGTCCCTAAACAGTGGAAACCCCCCACAAGTGACACCATTTTGGAAACTAGACCCCTTAGGGAACTTATCTAGATGTGTGGTGAGCACCTCGCACCCCCAGGTGCTTCACAGAAGTTTATAATATTGAGCTATAAAATAAAATTTTCACATATTTCCCTCAAAAACGTTTTTCATCCCTTAATTTTGCATTATCATGAGGGTAATAGGATAAATTGCAACATGAAATTTATTGTGCAATTTCTCCTGAACACGCCGATACCCCATATGTGGAGGAAAACCACTGTTTGGGCGCACGGCAGGGTTTGGAAGGGAAGGAGCGCCATTTGACTTTTTGAATGTAAAATTTGCTTGAATAATTAGCGGACGCCATGTTGCGTTTGGAGAGCTCCTGATACCCCTAAACAGTGGAAATCCCCCACAAGTGACACCATTTTGGAAACTAGACCCCTTAGGGAACCTATCTAGATGTGTGGTGAGCACCTCACACCCCCAGGTGCTTCACAGAAGTTTATAATATTGAGCTGTAAAAATAAAATTTTCACATTTTTCCCACAAAAACGTTTTTCATCCCTTAATTTTGCATTATCATAAGGGTAATAGGAGAAATTGCACATGAAATTTGTTGTGCAATTTCTCCTGAGTACGCCGATACCCCATATGTGGGGGAAAACCACTGCTTTGGTGTACGGCAGGGTTCGGAAGAGAAAGGAGCGCTATGTTGGTTGGGATAGGTTGCAGACACCATGTCACATTTGAAGAGTCGCTGACATGCCGAAACAGCAGAAACCCCCACAAGTGACCCCATTTTGTAAACTACACCTCTCAAGGAATTCATCTAGGGAAGTAGTGAGTATTTTTTAATTTTTAAATTTATACCATTGGGCAGTGAAGAAAACATAATTGTATTTTTACCACAAAAAAATGTTTTACCCTCAGATTTTACATTTTCACACAGGGCAATGGGTAAAAATGGTGCCGAAATGCGTCACACAATTTCTTCTAAAAGTGGCAATACCCCATATCTGGCTGTATCGTACCGCTCAGCCATACGGCGAGATCTGGGAGGGACGGAGCGCTATTTGACAATTGGAGAACAAATTATTGTAGAATAGGCATTTGGATTTGGGAGCACCAAATTTTCTGAATTTCTTTTGGGGGGCAAGGGCCATTTCGCTTTTCCAGAGCCTTTCTGCTACCAGTAACTTGGAATATTTTTGACAGATGACGGACCTGAGTGGGGACTAGCTTTTTTTGAGGACTGAGTTGAAGCTTTTATTGGGAACATTTTAAGTAACATTTATCCGGCGCTCGAGGCTGAGCACTTACATCGGGGTTTCCATCTAAATTTCCAAGTGATGTAATTCAGATGAAACCCCTGTGGGATCCATTCACTGTAATGAGGCAGCAGAGTTACTCTGGACTCTGTCTGGCCTCTGTTTAGCGGTGTCCTTTTTTTCAGAAGTGCACAAAACTGTGGTCAACCGCACTTTTATGCACGCCTAAAAAACTGACACCGTGGGCTCACAGGCCAGATGGCATCCACAGTGGCCTATATCTGCCTCATTACAGGGAATCTTCCGTCATGGGTTCCGTCTCAATCACGTATCTCAGAGATTTACACGGAAACTCTGGTGTAAGTGCTCAGCGCAGAGCGCAGGATAAATGTGAGCAGAGCCTTACTGCGATCTTTGGGAGACATAATAAACAAAATCAGTAGCAGGTGAAGAATTGGTTTTATTTTTTTTTTTTACGCCGTTTCTCGTGCGGTATAAGTGATGAGATTACTTTATTCTTCGGGTCGGTGCGATTACAGCGATACCAGATTTATATCGGGTTTTTATGACTGACAGCTGTCACACACTAAGAGACGCTTTTTTTTGCAAAATCTAGTTTTTGCATCGCCATATTTTGAGAGCTATCATTTTTCTATATTTCGGCCTACAGAGTCATGTGACCGCTTGTTTTTTGCGGGACGAGTTGACGTTTTTATTGGTACCATTTTTGGGTACGTGACATTTTTTGATCGCTTTCTATTCTGTTTTTTGTGAGGTAAAATTAACAAAAACCAACAATTCAGGAATTGTTTTTTGAGTTTTTTTTATGCCGTTCTGTGTGTGGTAAAAGTGATAAGGCAGCGTTATTCTTCGGGTCTGTACGTTTACAGAGATACTACACTTACTGTATATTTTTTTATGTTTTGGCGCTTTTACACAATAAAACAATTTTATAGAAAAAATATTTTTTTTGCATCGCTTTATTCTGAGAGCTATAACTTTTTTTATTTTTCAGCTGATGGAGCTGTATGGAGCGTTTTTTTGCGGAACAAGATGACGTTTTCAGCGGTACCATTTTTATTTCCATTTTGCTTTTTGATCGCATTTTTTTCGACTCTTTGTTTGGCGATATGATGAAAAAGCATAGTTTTTTGCTCCGTTTTTTATTTATTTTTATTACGGTGTGCACAGGAGTTAATTAGTGTGACAGTTTTATAGATCGGGTTGTTTTGGACGCGGCGATACCAAATATGTGTACTTTTTTTGTTTTTGCATAAATATATGGATTTATTGGTTTAATATTTTATTTATTTATTTTTATTTATTTTGTGATTTTTTTTTTACATTTTTATTTAGTCCCTGTATGGGACATTAATTTTTATTTTTCTAATCACTGATCTCATCCAATGCAATAGATATGTATTGCATTGGTTGAGATCTATGCTGACAGTTTCACACTGTCCTTCTCCTGCTCGACTCAGCTGCAGGCTGAGCCTAGCAGGACACCGTATATGGCAGATCTGGAGGCGGTCATGTGACCTCCAGCTGCCATTTCAACGGCAGGTCCTGGAAGGTATCAGGGGGCCGTCGGAGAGGTAAGTGGACGACCCCCTCTCCTCTCACTATCTTCTATATGCCGCCATCACTATAGATTGCGGCATATAGAAGATAGCAAAGGGTTAACATCATTGGGACCTGATCCAATCAGGTCCCGATGATGTCCCCTGTCAGAGCTATCGCTCTGCACCGCACCCGCAGCGCTTGCAGGACCCTGGGGGTCCTGAGCACTGCGGGACCAACCACCGTTTTTAAACGTCGGCGCTGCACAGAGCCCAGGCAGCACCGACATTTATATACAGTGGGCGGTCGGGAAGCAGTTAAGTACCGGGCAGGCCGCAATAATGCCAACGCCGATGCCCTGTCCAGGAGGCCTCACCAGTCGGACACTGAAGAGGAAGTGGATGACCTGGAGGAGATTGAGCTACCTGCCTTTCACCGTAATGGAATGGTCCAAGAGCAACGAGCCTCCAGTAGCCATCGCGGTAGGACGTTAAACCCTTTGCCTCACCACAGCTGGAAGGAGACCCAGGACAGTGACCCGGTTGTCAGTCGTATTAAGGAACTGATAACCCAGGAAGGTTCCTCCCTGGAGAAAGACGCGTCTCTACAAGCCAAGCAACTGTGGAATGAGAGAAGCCGGCTGTTCATCTATAGAGAGAAGCTGTGCCGGAGGTACGTCAACCCGAGGACCCATGAGATGGTATGGCCGATTGTAGTGCCCAGGATGGACATCCAGATGGTGTTGGAGGCCTACCACGATCAGGCGGGGCACTTTGGCTGGAAGAAGCTAGAAGCCCTGCTGAAGTGTCGGTTTTATTGGGTAGGAATGCGCAGTTCCATTGAGAGGTGGTGCCGGGACTGTGGACCCCGTAGCCTCAGGAGAAAAGACTACAGCAGCCAGAAGGCACCCCTGCAACCCATCAAGACGACTCGACCCTTGGAGATCGTGGCCCTGGATCATGTCAAGCTGTCACCCAGCAGGTCAGGATATTCCTATGCCCTGACTCTAACATACCTGGCGGCGTTCTTGCATAGGGCACCATCTCCCAATATGCAAGATCGCAAACTTGATCATCAGTCCAGTCTGCTAGCCTGGCTTCTTTCCATGCTGTCTGCTTGCCTCTGTTCTGGCTGCTTAGGGCGGCGGCCCGGTCACTTCCTGTTTCGTGTAGCTGCTGTGGGCACACCCCTAATGCGTCCTCAGCCTATTGCTATCAGTCATTGGATATTTAAACCAGCTCCTCATACAAGCTGGTGCCTGAGCAATGCATTCCGTCAGATGGCTTTTCGCTGCTGATGTGCCAGGTCCTGTCTGAACTATATTCTAGCCTGTTGTCTGTCTGCCTATCCTGGAGGCTGTATTTCCAGGCCAGTGTGAACACGCTGCTAGCCTGTTCTTTCCGCCTTCTAGGGGCCGCATACCTAGACCCGCTCCTGTATCTAGCCTGTTCCTGTCTGAACACGCTCCTAGCCTGTTCTTTCCGCCTTCTAGGGGCTCCATACCTAGACCCGCTCCTGTATCTTGCCTGTTCCTGTCTGAACACGCTCCTAGCCTGTTCGTTCCGCCTTTTAGGGGCCGCATACCTAGACCCGCTCCTGTATCTTGCTGCTGTGTCTGTTCTTGTCTGAATACTCTCCTAGCCTGTTACCTGTTTTTCTCTATGTCCGTACCTTCCCTTTTCCTGCAGAGTCTGAACCCGTACCTAACTCCTACTACTCGTTGTCCCTGTACTCCCGTTTGTGAGTTTAGAGTCCACTCGCTATTTCATTGCAAGTATCTTGTGTGTATCTGGTTCTGCCTTTCCCTTCCAGTCTGTTCCGTGTGAACAGAGCCCTGTCCCCTCTGCTCTGCCTTTGCTCACCGCTCCGGCGGTTCTTGCCTGCTCTGCCTTGCTCACCGCTCCGGCGGTTCTTGCCTGCTCTGCCTTGCTCACCGCTCCAGGCCGTCTCGCTCTGCTCTGCCTTTGCTTGCCGCTCCAGGCCGTCTCGCTCTGCTCTGCCTTTGCTCACCGCTCCAGGCGGTCTCGCTCTGCTCTGCCTTTGCTCGCCGCTCCAGGCGGTCTCGCTCTGCTCTGCCTTTGCTCGCCGCTCCAGGCGGTCTCGCTCTGCTCTGCTTGTCTACCGCATCTGCGGTTCTGTTCCTGAGTCCCAGTCTGTACTGGAACTTATCCAGTCTGTGCTCCAACCTGCTAGTGCCTCCCTGTCGGCACTCCAGCCGTGCTTGCCAGTACCCCCTGCCTGCATACCAGTCGTGCTTACCAGTGCCCGCCTGTCTGCATACCAGCCGTGCCTGCCTATACCCACCAGTCAGTGTGCCAGCCTAACCTGCCTGTTCCTGTATTCTCCGGTGTGGGTCAACAGCCGTGTCCGGGGTCTGACCTGGAGTAGCACCTGGTCCCTCTGCTCAGTTCCTCCCTGGTGCACTGGCGTCGTTAGCCGTCGTGCGACCTTGGTCGGATCGGGTAGATACTTAGTTACGCCCCTCCAGGCACTCTCCGGTTCTTGGTCCAGTGGGATCACTAAACACGCACACGCCAGTCAGTCCGGGCATGTGCATAACACTGACCATGGTGGATCACTACTCCCGGTTCCTGGTGGTCGCCCCCGCAAGGATCTGACGGCAGAAACCGTGGCAAAGACGTTTCAGGCGTACTTCAACAGGCCACATGGATACCCGGAGCAGGTGCTGACAGATCAAGGCTCAGCCTTTGAGGCCGAATTGTTCAAGGAGTTCTGCCATCTGTACGGGTGTAAAAAGATCCGGACTACACAGTACCACCCCCAAACCAACGGTCTCTGTGAAAAGATGAACAACATCATCATCGACCTGCTGAAGACCCTACCACTAGAGGAGAGAAATTAGTGGCCAGACCTACTACCTGACCTGGTAGATCTGTACAACCACATACCTGTGAGTTCCACCAATTGTACTCCAGCATATCTCATGCGAGCAAGACCCGGGAAGTTGCCCATGGACCTGGAGCTTGGTGTAGTAGAACCCGAAGCAGATATGTCCACTGAGGACTGGGACACGACCAGACAAGAGCAGTACAGAAGAGTACAGGCCTGTGTCGAAGACAGTCTCACTCGGGTGAGGGACAAACAGGAAGCCCACTACAATAGAAGTGCGCCCGCAGAACCCGTCACACCAGGAGAAGTGGTGTTAAAAAGAAAAAGGAGAAACCACAAACTTGATGACCAGTGGGAGAGAGAACCCTACACTGTGTTAAACTCAAGGTTTGATAACCGGAAGACCTGTTTAATAACTAAGGACGGAGGAAGAACGACTGCAACAGTATCCAGAGACCATCTGAAGTTGTGTCCAGGTCTGCTAAAGCCCCAGGAGGAAGTGCCTCTCACCGTACCAGAGGAGCCTAAAGAAGCAGTAATACATACTGAATTAGGAGATTTCCCGGCAGATTGGCCCCAACTAGGAGGAGCAGTAATCATACCTGTAATCACCTTCTACCCACAGCAAGAAGAACCTGTAGGTGCCCCAGAAGAGCCTGCTCAAGAAGAATCCCCGGAAGAAGGATCCCAGGTTGGAGCAGAGCAAGAAGGCCAACTAATGGTACACTTGCCAGTCCCGCAGAGAGGTCAAGGCAGTCTTGTAGCCCCTCCACACCTAGTGCTGACAGAATGGAAAGTAGTGCAACTACCAGTACCACAAGCATCCCAGTACCACGTAGGTCGACACGTAGCACCAAAGGTCAGACCCCTGTCAGATAGAGAGAATAGAAAGGAAACTCTGACAGTGTAGATAGTTGTCCCTGGGGTATGTTATTTGTATGTAATTTTCGTGTATTTCATTATTCATATGTGTTTTTGCCTTGCTAATGAACAATTCAAGTGATATGGACACTTAACTTGCATCTAGTTACCAGTAAGGGTATATACATAAAGAAGTTTGTGGAAGAGGACTGTGTGCAGCCCAAAAACTGTTTCCTGTAAATAATTGCGCTCCCTGGAGTGCCCCCTTTAGGTGACCTCAGAATAAAAACCTGTCTGGGTGGCAGAAGTGGAGGTCCAACTCAGAATCGCCATGCCTTGCAGCCACCCAAGGGCCTACGTGGAGGGTTTGCTTTGGACAGGTCCCTCAAGCTACCTTGTACTTTACCTGTGAGATGGACACCCTGTCAGGGGACCTCACCGGAACAGACTTAAATTCTGAGGACGCTCTATATTTGTATATATTTATTATGTTTTTACACCTGTAATGTTCAAGAGATGTGCCTCCCAAAAAGGGAAGAAATGTTATTATTGTTTAACCTGTTTTGCAAAATTGCTTCAGTCCGGGAGTACTGAGTTTTACTAGGGGGGAATGTGGTGCCCTGCTGCGCATGGTGCCACAGAACCCAGAAGGGGGCATGGCTGGATTTCTTCACAAGAGGCCCTCACTACTTTCATACACCTCCACTTTCCACCTCATACCACCAGAGGGAGCCCGGATAGGGATATATAAAGGGAAGGTGGAGCCAGGCAGCTCAGTCTTCAGAACAGATTAGTCTTCAGTCTGCAGTGAGTGAGTGTGCAGAGCAGTCAGACAGAAGGTGTCTGAGAGCGTGCCGATGCTCAGAGAGCGGTGAAGACGCAGTACACCAGCTGCCTTGTAGTGAAGGCCCCGAGCGTGGCCGACGGCGAGGAGATAAAGAGAGAGAAACCAAGTGGGCAGAGGAGCTCAGTAAGCTCACCCCGCTATATTTACCGGACACCGGGTCCGTGCCTACAGGGATCCATTACACCCAGTAGGAACAACCGGAATCCCAGGAGGACTACAAGTCCCTGGCAAACCTGAAGATAGACACGTACAGGACCAGGAACCCCGACGTCCAGGGAAAGTGGTTACCAACCGCAGGTCCTACCTCAGAGCAACAGGTTAAGAAAAAGCAGGACACATAAGCTAGGCCCAGTTGCAGGCTGGCCAGGAGCATACATAGAGACAGGAGGCCTTATACCCGCTCACTGGGGAGAAGTCCAAAAGTGTGCCCTTCACCTGGAGTACCCCGGACCGTACTTAACAGCTGTACCAGTAAAAGGTAACAAAGCAAACCCCCTGTCTCTGTCCGTTACTTCTGCTGCGCTATCGTCCTCTCCCTGCACCACAACGCCCAGCGCAAACTGCATCGTTCTATACTGCCCTGAGGCCCGCTCCATCTTAGCTGCCCTGACACCGGCCTCGGAGTACTGTTGCGGCGCTGGTGACCTTCACCAGACACCACAGGTGGCGTTACGAATTCCCCGAACTTTTATTAGAATTTTATACCCCCTTTTTGTGTACTGACCGCCCTGGGCCAGCCAACGTGATATAACCCCGGCGATCAGCCACCGGCCCCCTGGGGGCGAGTCACCAGCGTGCCTATCCATGCAATAAGACCCCGATGCCAGCGCGGGTATCCCGACTGGCCATTACAGGTTGCAGATGGAAGTGCCATTGGGGGGGGGATATGCCAACCAAAGACAGCGGAAATCATGCAAAACGTCAAAAAATAACTTATCAGCATGCTGCCTACTGGAACAGTCCACCTAAAGTGGCCGACCGCTGTATTCCCTTTGTTACTAAAAATCTGGCACAAAATCCTTATCTACTTGCCAGTCTAATCACTAGCCAGTCTAATCACTGGCCAGTCTAATCACTAGCCAGTCTAATCACTAGCCAGTCTAATCACTAGCCAGTCTAATCACTGGCCAGTCTAATCACTGGCCAGTCTAATCACTAGCCAGTCTAATCACTGGCCAGTCTAATCACTAGCCAGTCTAATCACTAGCCAGTCTAATCAATAGCCAGTCTAATCACTAGCCAGTCTAATCACTGGCCAGTCTAATCACTGGCCAGTCTAATCACTAGCCAGTCTAATCAATAGCCAGTCTAATCACTAGCCAGTCTAATCACTAGCCAGTCTAATCACTAGCCAGTCTAATCACTGGCCAGTCTATAATCACTAGCCAGTCTAATCACTAGCCAGTCTAATCACTAGCCAGTCTAATCACTAGCCAGACTAATCACTAGCCAGTCTAATCACTAGCCAGTCTAATCACTAGCCAGACTAATCACTAGCCAGTCTAATCACTGGCCAGTCTAATCACTGGCCAGTCTAATCACTAGCCAGTCTAATCACTAGCCTTGCGCCAAACTTCTAACAGAAATCTCCTATCAGAATCGCAAGAAAGGAATCAGCAGGCGATCTCTTAGACCAGTCTGAACTAGGACTAAGTAAAGGAGCTAATACAATATAAAGAGGTGAAACTGTTACCAAAGCCTTGTTATTCCGCTCACAGTAACGTCTGAGCCAGCGTCGCTGACACCTCTGCGGGCCGATTTATGCTTTTAGAAAAGTCACATGAATATCACTACACATGAGACTTCTGCAGCCGGACAGGAGTCCTGCCCCGGCTTCTGCCCTCCGCCACGCGTCATCTACAAATATGACAGGCGGGTGGGAGACGCCACATCTCTACTTAGATAAATGTCCTGCTTTATCTCCTGGGCATTGGCACAAGGACGGGTATGTGCCTGCGGGCCGTCAGCATCTTCCCTGAGGAGAGCGGGCACCTTCCCGGCCGCCGCACACCGGAGATGCAGGTCCGGTGCAGGAATAACTGTGCTCCTTTGGCAGGATTGCCAGAACTTGATCCCTCTACTTGTCGGCACCACCTGGACTAACTACACAGCAATAAATCTCCCCTCCTGGCAGTGATGTGGAGCAGGTTGCTCTGTAGCTGCACGCTCCGGCCCCCCAGAGCCTGAGTAGTACAGACATACACTACATGGCTGCACTGACCACCAGAGGGAATAACGGACATAATAAAGGTGGACAGGATAGGGGAAAATAACCACATGGATGCAATTAAAGGGTTATTGCCAAAATAGAAAATCATCTCTTATCCAAAGGTTAGGGGATAACTTACTGATCACTGAGGGTCTGACTGCTGGAACCCCTAGCAAACCCAAGAACAGGCAGCATGCTCAGCCTCCCCTCCATTCACTGTCTATAGGACTGCCCAAAATAGCCAAGAGCAGCGCTCCACTAGTTCTGGCAGTCCCACAGACGATGAATGGAGTGGTGGTTGAGTATACGCACTGCCGCTCCGTTCATTCTTAATGGGAGTGCTGAAGACCAGCCGAGCACAGAGCTACAGTCGTCCCATAGAGAATGTATGGTGCAGCAATGATCGACCATCACATCAGTCACAAAGGACTCTTCAAATCCCCAGTTTTCAGGATTGGTGAGGCTCCCAGCAGTCAGACCCCATCCATCGGGAAGTTATCCTATGGATAGGAGATATCTTTTAAACTTTGTACACCCCCTTTGAAGGTTTATTCAATCTAATTCTAAAGTCGGGGGATAGTGACAGCCGCCCTCCACTAATCACACCATGTTGGCATATTGTAGTGATATCCCACCGCATTGTGATGGAAAGAAGAATATAACTGTATACAGAATAACATGGAGATGTTTGATAGAATCCAGCAGCCCGGAGGTTATGGGAGCGCCGCCAGCTTCTGTACCTCTGTACTAGATGGTATACAGCAGTGACCGTCCCTACACGGGACCCTGATCATCAGGAATATTGCCTCTTACACCCGAGCCCAGGGAATTCTAATTACTAGTGTACACTGTTATATCAGTTTATTATCACCTCCGGCCATGAAAGAATTGTCACATTATTTATTTTATAGAATTTTGTCTAGCATGGAAGTTATGAAACCTTACAAATCCATGCTCAGTACTCTCTATATACATGTATAAATTAGATACATTGTAAATGAAAACATCATATATTTAGGAGTTTGTGAGCTACATATCCTTATATACTCCCTGCAACCACTTTGATGTTGCACTTTACTGCAATGCTGTGGCAGCCAAAAAAACGTCATTCTGGCATTTTGATTTTTTCCCCATTACAATGTTTACTGATGAGATTAATTAGGAGACTTGAAGCGGCGATCGTCTGATCGCTTGTGCTGTACATACACTGCAATCTATAGCAGAAATCACCATCTTCTATGAACGCCGGCCCATAGGAGGATCATAATGACATGTATGGGAGGTCATCAGCAGACCCCCAGCTGTCATGACAACCCATCGGCGCCCCACAATCACGTGGCAGGATGTATGACGCGCTTCCAGCCAAGGTGCGTTAAATCCCGCTGTCAGCGATTGACAGCTGGATTTAACGGGTTAATAGCAGCAGGCGGAGCAACAGTACATCAGCAGCTATTAAAGGCAGATGATGGTTGATTAAATCAGTCATCATGTGCAGGGAAATATGTGGACTCGGTGTGCGAGATCACATCAAAGGCAGGGACACGACCTTTGACGTAAATATACGTCAAAGATGGTGAAGCGGTAGAGCAAAGCACAGGTTGCAGCCTCTTCTCTAATATTCAAAGACTGACTAAAAATACTCCTGAAAAATACTATGAGGAGGATTTTTACTCTTCTGTAAAAAATGTAGAGCGACCTCTGCAATGCGGTATACATTTCTTTACAATGGGTCCCAATAGTGGACGGATGCCTCATCATCCATCCTGACAGTGGCCACTAGGGGGCACACACCTTCTATGTGTATGCGCCCAACAATGGCCACAAACGTAATGTGCACCTAGCACAACAGAGTCACCAGAGAATCCAAGAGTCCCACCCTCAGCCAGCATGCCCCATCGTCACTTCAGCAGAAATACTGCAGCAAGAAATATCTGTATTAGTAAAATGAACAGTTGCTCCATGATTCCTCAATGTTTTTGCGTATCTCATCATGTCGGAAGTGTGAGACATAATTCCCAGGTAAGTGTGCACTGTACGGATATAGGATGCAGGATGTGTGCAGCAAGCCATACCTGCAGAGCTTGTAGGAAGCCCAGCTCTTCATCCTTTATGCATCCCATAAACAGGACGGTGAATGTTTCAGGGCCAACGACACGGAATTTTTGTGCAATTTCCTATAAACCCAAGAAGACCATATTAGCTTGTTATTATCCAGCTCGCGACATCACTGCTTGAGTATTGCAAGAAAAATCTAACAAAAATCAAAATCTCAGGGAAAGCGTCACTTTGCCGTTCCCAGAACAGCCGGGTGGCCAGTGAAAAACACAGTGAAGGGGGCGCAGTGCTGCACCAGTGCCCAGGATCAGTAGGGTCACTGTGCCCCCCTAACAGGTCACATACTAACTAGCTGAAAATTTACACCCCAGCACCATCTTCCTATCTCTTAAGCTGACAGTGGATGTGTTGGTAGCAGATAGTACAAAGCTGTCCACCTTTCTCGAATTTAGTAAGTGACCCCCTGGTCCCCACAGAAGAACTGAACTCTGGTGGTGCCTTCTGATGGCTGCTAAGTCGCCGGCCAGACATGGTGCACTGGTGATTCCCCGTGGAATGATTACAATGATGCTGTTCCCTCCCGGTTAATCTACGATAGGGGCATCTTATAAGGACTCCATTGTGGGTGACCAGGACTGTGACCTTGACTTACCTTAAATAGCTCACAGCTCCCCTGCAGTCCTGAGCTCAGCGTGCAGACCTTCAGCGAGCTCCGGTAAGTGATGGGATTAAGCGCAATGTTCTTGTCCATCAATTCTTTCCGCAGCTTCAGTGCGTGCTGCAGACCCGAGTCTTTCCATGGCGACTCCGCGCAGGCGTTGAACAGGGCAGTATATGTGGCATCTGTGGGAACCAGACCTCGCTTTTTCATCTAAATGATGTAACAAGAAATGAGTCTGTACTGTAAAAACTGTATGTAATAATAGCAATAATAATGTAAGTACATAATATACAGGGCATTATCAGATAATGTAAAGGTACTTTACTGCATTACGTTATTGGTCCTCCCAATTAACAGAACAAATGGTCCATGGTGCTCACTGGGGCGCTGATGCCCCTTCACAGCAAGATCCATATAAGTGTGTGCGCCTCGTACTGCCGGCCTCGGCCAGATCCCCACAGCTTGTACACTGATGGACAGCGTACACAATGAATGTTATATTGAGGGCATAACAGTCATGTCAGGTGGCTACTGCTATGTGTATATTCTATTCTGGCCCCTGTGTGTCCTGCAATTGTCACCAGTTCTCCCCTCTGCAGGCTCTAGCGCTAAGCTTCAGTTATCTCTCAGCTAGTGGGTAGAGAATGCTGCACTGACTGCTCACGTACACATCGCACACAGGCGGGAGGGATTCCCGCTTTCCATTCAGCACATGTTCAGAAGCAGTGGCAGTGATATGGTTGTGTAGAAGTGCTCAGCACTGAAGTGAGATAAACTCCTTACTAGAATAAGCTGCAGCACGATCTGCCAGTGTCTCCCTCTGATTGTCCTATCACTGTGCTCCTGCTCCAGCCTAACCTGATTTCATTAATCAATAGTGCAAGTAAAGATAAGACACTTTGTAATATACATTATCAGATAAACCTTCTTCTTTTGTCACTTAAAAGACATTTTTTGGTCTCCTGCACTAATCATTCACTCTCAATATCTGCTAAATCTGTGGGAGAAGGGAAGGGAACCTGTCACGTGAACAAACGCTATCAACCTGTAGATATGGGGTTACTCTGCAGGTTAATAGCATTCTGAAACTGCCCGGTGCCGGCATTTAGACTCCCTCTGCCAGGAGGAAATGAACTTTATTGTACCTGGTAGTGACTCGCCCAGGGGGATATGGGGGAAACTCGGTACCCAGGCCTTGACCTTCTGTGGGCTGTCACGGCAGTCGGCTCCGGGGCCCATACCCTGAGGTCACTCTTTAAAAGGGGTTTGTTACATGAAGGGATGAATAACAGTTTTGTCTCGTGACGCCACCTGTGGTTCCTCGTAATGGGTACCAGCGCGCTGCAGACCTCCAGGGGTGATGGGATGGCAGCTGAGATGTTTCTGCTCCCCGCAGGCGGAGTGGGCCCCAGGGCAGGCTTGATGGAAGGGACGCAGGTGAGAGGTGGCCCAGCTGGGTCAGGGGAGAATAACAGGCACGCACACAGGGGATTCGCTTCAGTACCTTTACTGCTGTAAACGGCAGGTATGGTCCAGGGTACTTGATAGGAAGGGTGCACTTCTGAAATCTCCCCAGTGAGCAGGTAGTAGGACTCCTGATCGGTTTCTTCCTCTCTCTCTCTCTGAAGCTCCTGACCAGCCTGGAACTAGACCTAGCATCTGTACTGTTTCACTCTCTCACCTGTCTGCTTGGTAGTAAGAACTTTTCTCTGGCTACCACTATCCCTGGACGCTGGGGCCTTCGTGGTTCCTATTTCTGTAGATGATTGTAGCTTCAGGTTGAAGAGGGGTCTGGAATCCTCCTGATATACAAGTTATTCCTACTGGGCATAGAGGACCCTATAGGCACGGACCCGGCGTCCGGCTTGTGTTCTGGGGTGAGCTTATGATGCTCCTCTGCCCCCTTAACTCCTCTCTTCTCTCCTTGCCTCCGGCCACGCTCTAGGCCCTCAGGCTTCAGCACGTGCTTAGGCCTTAGCTTACCCTCAGCACAGCAGCTCAACAGGTGCTGCCTCTTCACTGATCTCAAGTGCGAGCACACTCTCCCTACCTAACTCCACCCTCCAGTATATATATATATCCCTAACAGGGCTCCTTCTGGTGGTATGAGGTGGAAGGGTGGAGGTGTCTGTGTGTAGTAAGGGCCTCTTGTGGAGAAGTCCGTCCATGCACCCTTTTGGGTCCTGTGGTACCTGTGGGTAGCAGGGTGCCACAGTAGTGTTTGGGTATCAGTCATGGGGGCGGCACTGGTTCAGTCACCGCTCTGTGTATAGAGAGTGACGGCTGTAACCGTGCCCCCAGCCCTGATTGACAGCCGGCCCTAATGCTGAGCTGCCATCAGTCACTACAGGGGTCGCAGTTACAGGCGCCACTTTCTATACACAGAGCAGTGCCACCCCGGTGACTGGAAGTCGAACGCTACCGGGAGGAACGCGACAGGTTCATTTCAACAAAAATGTCTGCGATGCCCCTATAAACCTATGGAAGGAGGAGCCGGAGGGATAAAAAGCAAAGCACAGAAAAGGTAAATGCTGAGGCTTATAATGTAGAGAAAAAATGCAGGATACCCATCATATAATGTACACTCCCCATACATTCATGTACACTCAGGAATGTATAATGAGTGGCAATTATTCCTTATATAGTACTCCTTATTCTAAAAAGTCATCTGAAAGTGCTGTTAAATCGTAAGGGAATCTGCCACCCGGTTTTAGATGCCCCATCTGAGAGCAGCATGATATAAGGGGTGAGACCCTGATTACAGTGATATCTCACGCTTTTTGTTGCTTACTGCTATTTTGATAAAATCAGTGTTTTATCTGCTGCAGCTCTAGTAGTTCTCTGAATGCTGAGCTTTGTATAACCCCACCCACACCACTGATCGGCAGCTTTCCTCCAGTCAGTGGTGGGGATGGGGTTATACAGAGCACATGAATGCCCCGGACTACCTAGCAGAAGGCTTACTAGTCCTCTAGTGATAATCTCCTGCTGATAAAACTGTGATTTTATAAAAACTACAGCAAGCAGCCCAGTAAATGACACATCGCTGGAATCAGGGTCTCTGCCCATACATTATGCTACTGTCAGATTAGATAGCAAAAACCTGGTGACAGATTCACTTTAAGGGGGTTATCCTATTTCAGACAACCCCTATTCCAACACAGCATTTCTTTTTTTTAAGAAACAAACCGTGCTTCAAGCCACATATCCAAGCCCTTTCCACTTCCTGCCAACGTCAACTCAAAAACATCTCCCGGATCCGCACATTCCTCAACCACGAATCTGCAAAAACACTAGTGCACGCCCTCATCATCTCCCGCCTCGACTACTGCAATCTCCTGCTCTGTGGCCTCCCTTCCAACACTCTTGCACCCCTCCAATCTATCCTAAACTCGGCTACCTGACTAATCCACCTGCCCCCCCGCTGTTCCCCGGCCTCTCCTCTCTGTCAATCCCTGCACTGGCTCCCATGTACCCAGAGACTCCAGTTCAAAACCCTAACCATGGCATACAAAGCCATTCACAACCTGTCTCCCCCATATATCTGTGTTTCAATGTTTTTTATTGAAATTTTTTATAAACCTTCATACATCTCTGACCTAGTCTCCCAGTACTTACCTGCACGCAGCCTCCGATCCTCACAAGGTCTCCTTCTCTACTCCCCTCTTATCTCCTCTGCCCACAATTGCATACAAGATTTCTCCTGTGCTTTCCCCCTACTCTGGAACTCTCTACCCCAACATGTCAGACTCTCGCCTACCGTGGAAACCATCAAAAGGAACCTGAAGACCCACATCTTCCGACAAGCCTACAACCTGCAGTAACCACCGCTCCACCACACCGCTGCATGACTAGCTCTACCCTCACCTGCTGTACCCTCACCTATCCCTGGTAGACTGTGAGCCCTCGCGGGGAGGCCCCCTCTCCTTCTGTAACAGTTTGCCGTTGCATTTTTGTTCAAGATTATTGTACTTGTTGTTTGTTATGTATATCCCCTTTTTCACATGTTAAGCTCCATGGAATAAATGGCGCTATAATAATAAATAGTAATAATAATAATGCTTTGGTGTAAGTCATTGTCTGCAGCGCTGACGTGACGGTGAAAGCACTGCAGTCAGTCAGTGAGCTCTGAAGGTCGGCCCGAGTTAACGGCACGAGCCGCTGAGCGTAGCTACAGGCTGCAGAGCTGTAGATGTGTTGTCAGCGCTGCAGACAATAACAGACAGCGGGAGCAGCAGGAGAAACTTTGCGCTGGACCTGGGGAGGATGAATAGAGAACAGACGGTTTTTGTAATTTCTTTAAACAAACTGCAGCCAGGAACAGCGGTTTTGTGAAACAAGAAAGTCCCTTTAAAGGTTGTTTCACAGAGTAAATAAGATCATTTTGGTATTAAATCATTAAAAAGCTACAAACATGCCACAGTTAATGTGACCATTATCTGGGCTTTGTTATAAATATTTCAGAATAAGCTGCAACATGCTGTACAGATCTGACTAATGTGTCCAGGGCCTGATGAGCACAGCCACCACGGCATGGACCCCGGCTAATCCCATCCATGTGAACACAGGCAGAAGGACTTTACTGGCCACTCCTTGGAGCTTACCCAATGCTGCTTTATCATGGCTCATTATCAAGGGGTCACAGATCAACCTTATAAAGCCCGCCACACACATTAGATGGCTCTTGGATGAAAGACGGCCCGCGCTTAACAGTTGTCTGGCAGCCATCTCTCCCATACACTCCTGTGTTCTCTATGAGAGTCACCACCAGACATGTCTACTGGCACCTTATCTCCAGAACATAATGATCAGCCAAATTAAATGATCAGTTATGCTGGATCATTAACTCCCCCAAAAAATTGTCCGGGACCCCATACATATTAGACTGTCAGACAGAGCCGTCAATACGTTATATATAGGATATATCCAACTCTTCCGCAGCCTCCGATGAGAACAGTGTAGTTACTTTCCTCCGGCTGCAGCCGCTCCTCTTTCAGCATCTGTTCCTGGAAGAGGTCCAGGGCTTCGGCCAGCTGCACACAAGAGGGACATGTCTTCAGAGGAGAGCAATAGAAGTGCTAGAAGCAGAGCAGGATATACAGTTAGGTCCATATATATTTGGACAGAGACAACATTTTTCTAATTTTGGTTCTAGACATTACCACAATGAATTTTAAACAAAACAATTCAGATGCAGTTGAAGTTCAGACTTTCAGCTTTCATTTGAGGGTATCCACCTTAAAATTGGATGAAGGGTTTAGGAGTTTCAGCTCCTTAACATGTGACACCCTGCTTTTAAAGGGACCAAAAGTTATTGGACAATTGACTCCAAGGCTATTTCATGGACCGGTGTGGACAATCCCTTCGTTATGTCATTCTCAATTAAGCAGATAAAAGGCCTGGAGTTGATTTGAGGTGTGGTGCTTGCATTTGGAAGGTTTTGCTGTGAAGTAAACATGCGGTCAAAGGAGCTCTCCATGCAGGTGAAACAAGCCATCCTTAACCTGCAAAAACAGAAAAAACCCATCCGAGAAATTGCTACAATATTATAAGTGGCAAAATCTTGAGTTTGGTACATCCTGAGAAAGAAAGAAAGCACTGGTGAACTCATCAATGCAAAAAGACCTGGGCGCCCACGGAAGACAACAGTGGTGGATGATCGCAGAATAATCTCCATGGTGAAGAGAAACCCCTTCACAACAGCCAACCAAGTGAACACCACTCTCCAGGAGGTAGGTGTATCAATATCCAAATCTACCATAAAGAGAAGACTGCATGAAAGTAAATACAGTGGGTTCACTGCACAGTGCAAGCCACTCATAAGCATCAGGAATAAAAAGGCTAGACTGGACTTTGCTAAAAAACATCTAAAAAAGCCAGCACAGTTCTGGAAGAACATTCTTTGGACAGATGAAACCAAGATCAACCTCTACCAGAATGATGGAAAGAGAAAAGTATGGCGAAGGCGTGGTACAGCTCATGATCCAAAGCATACCACATCATCTGTAAAACACGGCGGAGGCAGTGTGATGGCTTGGGCATGCATGGCTGCCAGTGGCACTGGGTCACTAGTGTTTATTGATGATGTGACACAGGACAGAAGCAGCCGAATGAATTCTGATGTATTCAGAGCCATACTGTGTGCTCAGATCCAGCCAAATGCAGCCAAACTGATTGGTCGTCATTTCATACTACAGATGGACAATGACCCAAAACATAAAGCCAAAGCAACCCAGGAGTTTATTAAAGCAAAGAAGTGGAATATTCTTGAATGGCCAAGTCAGTCACCTGATCTCAACCCAATTGAGCATGCATTTCACTTGTTAAAGACTAAACTTCAGACAGAAAGGCCCACAAACAAACAGCAACTGAAAACCCCCGCAGTGAAGGCCTGGCAGAGCATCAAAAAGGAGGAAACTCAGAGTCTGGTGATGTCCATGAGTTCAAGACTTCAGGCAGTCATTGCCAACAAAGGGTTTTCAACCAAGTACTAGAAATGAACATTTTATTTTCAATTATTTAATCTGTCCAATTACTTTTGGTCCCTTTAAAAACAGGGTGTCACATGTTAAGGAGCTGAAACTCCTAAACCCTTCATCCAATTTTAATGTGGATACTCTCAAATGAAAGCTGAAAGTCTGAACTTCAACTGCATCTGAATTGTTTTGTTTAAAATTCATTGTGGTAATGTCTAGAACCAAAATTAGAAAAATGTTGTCTCTCTCCAAATATATATGGACCTAACTGTACAAGCAATCAGGACCCAGCACTTCACACTTATGTCCTTACTCACCTCCTCCCTCTTTACTCTACTAAATAAACAGATGAGACCCCAAGACAACTCTGACACATACAGACAGGTGTATGATTTTTTAGGTGCATTTTCTAATGGTAAAATTTATAGAAAAAGCAAAGAAAGAAAAAAAATAAGTAAATCACGAAACTTAGAACATGCTGTGATTAGCAACAAAAGAAAAAACGTAAAAATGCACAGATGCAACAAAAGTAGCAAAAAGACAAAATAATGCAAAATAATGCAAACATAAAAAAAGAAATAAATAATCCAAACAAAAAAAAACAGTAGCAATTTCTTAAAAACACATGTGAATATTTTTCTTTATTGCTCTTGGACATGACTTCCATAATCGTAGCAGAGCCGGGCTGTGTTGTGAAGACTGCAATAGTTTTACTGTGATTACAGACATTGCTTGAAAAAAGGAGAACAACATGGCACAAGGGCGACTTATGCAAATGCTATAACAGTCATGGCTATGATCCTAAAAAATAATGCTTCTCATCAATGGCTATCTCCTCCGTCCGGACACTTACCAGGCTTCACTGTGTTTCTTAGGTGCTAGTGGTGACTCTACCATCGTACCGTTAAGGTTACGATCAGCAAATACAATCATTTAGGACAATGTAATTGCATAATATTTGACACAATAGGAAATTATATGAGGATATATTATAGAAGGACATATATTGTCTGGTATGTGTAACGGGTCTGGGAGGCGGAACCTCTGAGCTACTATACAAGGGGGCGGTCCTTGTAAGGGAGCGGGTGGCGACCAGGGAAGACGGGCAGGAAGTCTCAGCAGGTGACCGGGACAGTCTCTGAGTGAACGGGCTGGAGGTCACGGCAAGTGACCGAGGCAGTCTCTGGATGAACGGGCTGGTGGTCACGGCAAGTGACCGGGGCAGTCTCTGAATGAACGGGCAGATGGTCACGGCAAGTGACCGGGGCAGTCTCTAGGTAAAGGGTTGGTACGACCTGTGGCGGCTGATGATAGACGTGAGCTCCCAGGTGAGCAGGCGAGAGTCTCTGGATGAACGGGTGGTCACAGCATGTGACGGCGGAGCCTCCGGGAAGACCAACAGACAGGCGGCAGATGAGCGCTCCCAGGTGAGCGGGCAGAAGTCTCTGGACAGGCGGGTGGTCACAGCACAAGACGGCAGAGCCTCCGGGTAGGCTAGCAGACAGGTAGCAGATGAGCGCTCCCAGGTGAGCGGGCAGGAGTCACTGGACAGGCAGGTGGTCACAGCACGTGACGGCGGAGCCTCCAGGTAGGCTAGCAGGCAGGTAGCAGATGTGCGCTCCCAGGTGAGCGGGCAAGCTGGTCCATAGACAGACTGACAGGAGTTGGAAGGCAGACCGTCGGACCTCAGGCAAGCAGGCAGGTGGCTGATGTGCGCTCCCAGGTGAGCGGGCAGGCTGGTCCTTAGACAGACTGACAGGAGTAGTAAGGCAGACCGTCGGACCTCAGACTAGCAGGCAGGTAGCAGATAATCAGGCAGGAATAAGTCAGCAGGCTGGCAGGAATCAGGCAGGTATCTGGCAGGTAACTGACAACGGGACCTGAGGGCTGAAGCAGAGTAGTGAACAGTGCAACAACATTGCTCGGGCACCTCCATTTTGGAGGAGGTGCCTTATATATGGTAAAGTCCTCCGGCCATTGGCCGGGGACTCCTTAGGACGGCGCGCGCGGCCCCTTTAAGAGGGAGGGAGAGCGCGCGCGCCCTAAGCACAGTGGCCGGGAAGGAGCGCGCGCTGCCAGCAGAGCGGGAGGAGGACGCCGGGCACGGAGCAGAGAGGTGAGGGGAACAGCGTCCCTGCCTAGCAGAGGGCAGGGACGCCGGCGCTACAGTACCCCCCCCTTTAGGCCCCCCCTTCTTTAGGCCAGACAGAAATTTAGCAAGGATAAGAGGGGCATGGATGTTCTCCCGGGGCTCCCACGTTCTCTCCTCAGGACCAAACCCCTTCCAATCTACTAGAAAAAAGGTCTTTCCTCTTACCCTTTTGGTGGCAAGAATGTTCTCTACCTCAAACTCGTCCTCAGCAGAACCCGGAGCAGGAGGCGTACCTGTAGACTTGGAAAAAGAGTTAAGAACCACAGGTTTGAGGAGAGATACATGGAAGGAGTTAGGGATCCGTAAGTTGGCCGGGAGTTTCAATTTATAGGCCACCGGGTTGATCTGACTGATGACCTCCAGAGGGCCGATGAACCGAGGCCCTAACTTGTAAGAAGGTATCTTGAGTCGGACATATTTAGATGAGAGCCAGACTTTATCTCCAGGACGAAATTGTGGAGGATCCAGGCGTTTTTGGTCAGCGTGTCTTTTCATCCGTTCGGACGACTGAAGGAGTGCGGATCGGGTACTCTCCCAAATGGAGGAAAATTTGCTAACGAGAGATTCCGCAGCCGGGTTGTCCACAGAGGTGGAGACAGGAAAAGGAATCCGAGGATGCTGACCGAAGACTACAAAAAACGGGGATTTGGAGGAGGATTCGCTCTGGTGATTATTATAAGAGAACTCGGCCCATGGTAGGAGATCCACCCAGTCTGAATGATGGGCATTAACGAAGTGCCGGAGGTAACTGGTCAGGTTCTGATTGATCCGCTCCACTTGACCATTGGACTGTGGGTGGTAAGCGGAAGAGAAGTCCAGGGTGACGTCTAGCAGTTTACAAGTGGCTCTCCAGAAACGTGAGGTGAACTGTACCCCACGATCCGACACGATGTGGAGGGGCAGGCCATGAAGACGGAAGATGTGGCGGATAAAGTCTTTAGCCAGCTCGGGTGCAGACGGGAGGCCTGGCAGGGGAATAAAGTGAGCCATCTTGGAAAAGCGGTCAGCGACCACCCAAATGACCGTACAACCGGCAGAGACGGGGAGATCAGTTATGAAGTCCATAGCAATATGCTGCCAGGGGGCAGCAGGCACAGGAAGCGGAAGGAGGCGACCGGCTGGCAGGTGTCTCGGGACTTTGTTGCGGGCGCAGGACACACAGGTAGAAACAAAGTCTATTACGTCCTTGTGCAGGGTAGGCCACCAGTAGTGCCGGGCAATAAGCTGGAGGGTCTTTTTCTGACCGGCGTGGCCAGCTAGTTTAGACGAATGGCCCCAGTGTAGGATCTTCTCCCGATCAGGTACTGAAACAAACGTCTTACCGGGAGGGAGACGATTTAGACTCACGGGAGCCACCTGCATTACTCTGGCGGGATCGATGATATGTTTAGGTTCTTCCTCGAGATCGGACACCAGAAAGGATCGGGACAAGGCGTCTGCTTTGACGTTTTTGTCAGCCGGGCGAAAATGAAGAACAAAATCAAAGCGAGCAAAAAACAAGGACCACCGGGCTTGGCGCGGGTTAAGTCTCTGGGCATGCTGGAGGTAAGCCAAGTTCTTGTGGTCGGTGTAAATTATTACTGGGTGAAGGGCCCCCTCGAGCAGGTAACGCCACTCCTCCAATGCCAGTTTGATGGCCAATAACTCTCGGTCTCCTATGGAATAATTGCGCTCTGAGGAGTAGAAGAGTTTAGAGAAGAAGCCACAAGTTACCATTCTCCCGGAAGATGATTTTTGAGTAAGTACCGCTCCGGCTCCAGAGGAGGAGGCGTCAACTTCCAGGAAGAACTGCTTGTTGCCATCTGGGCGATGCAGCACCGGGGCGGAAGAGAAGGCCTGTTTTAGGGAAAGAAAGGCCTCCTCAGCTTCGGGTGGCCACTCTTTGGGATTAGTACCTTTACGGGTGAGCGCGGAAATTGGGGCAGTCCGGGAAGAGAAGTGTGGTATGAAGAGGCGGTAGTAGTTGGCGAAGCCCAGGAATCGCTGAATGGCCTTCAACCCCTCCGGTCGAGGCCATTTCTCGATGGCAGACAGTTTCTCTGGATCCATTTGTAGGCCGGTCTGAGAAATAATGTAGCCTAAAAATGGAAGCGAGGTCTGCTCAAAGAGGCACTTCTCGTATTTAGCGAAGAGGTGATTCTGCCTGAGCCTGAGCAGGACCTGACGAACGTCCCTCCGGTGAGTCTGGAGATCCGGAGAGAAGACCAAGATGTCGTCCAGGTACACCACTACGCAGGAGTAGAGAAGGTCCCGGAAGATGTCATTGACCAACTCTTGAAAGACGGCAGGAGCGTTACAGAGGCCAAAGGGCATTACCAGATATTCATAGTGGCCGTCCCGGGTGTTGAATGCCGTCTTCCATTCATCCCCCTGACGGATACGAACCAGGTTGTACGCCCCACGGAGGTCCAGTTTGGTGAAGATTCTAGCCCCCCTCAGACGATCAAATAACTCCGGAATGAGCGGAAGGGGGTACTTATTCTTCACCGTGATCTGGTTAAGACCTCTATAGTCTATACAGGGACGGAGAGAGCCGTCCTTCTTTTTGACGAAAAAGAAGCCTGCTCCCGCCGGAGAGGTAGATTTCCGGATGAATCCTCTGGCCAGATTCTCCTCAATATATTCGGACATCGACCGGGTCTCAGCAGCGGATAAAGGATAAATACGCCCACGGGGAGGAGTAGTACCAGGTAACAGGTCGATAGGGCAGTCGTATGGTCTATGAGGGGGTAGTGTCTCTGCCTCCTTTTTATTAAAGACATCAGCATAAGACCAATAAGGAATCGGAAGTCCAGGTAGATTAGCTGGGGTAGGAGAAGGACGGACGGGATGGACGGGAACCAGACAGGTCTTATGGCAGTCCTGTCCCCAGCGAAGGACTTCTCCGGTCTGCCAGTCAAGCACGGGTGCATGTCTCTGGAGCCAAGGTAGGCCTAGCAAGAGGGCGTGAGAGAGTCCAGGCAGAACATGAAAGGAGATACTCTCAGAATGCAGCATTCCCACCTGCAGAGTAATGGATTCGGTGATGAGTTGGATGGGGCGTGGTAAGAGACCCCCATCCACGGCAGCAACAGACAAGGGTACAGCCAGAGGTTTGGTGGGGATGCGGTATTTCTCTACCAGGGACTGTGAAATAAGATTCCCGGCTGCTCCAGAGTCAAGTTGGGCTAGTTCGAAATAACGGTTCTCCCCGCAGACGATTGAGACTGACAACAGCAGAGATGGAGAGGATTTATTCTTGTCTAGGTCGACCTCTCTGAGCGAACCTAGACACAGGCGTTTCCCGACCTCTCCGGGCAGGCACGGATCCGGTGCTCCTTACTGCCACAGTAGAAGCAGCTCCCCTCGGCACGGCGTAAGTCCTGACGGGTTTTGAGCATCTTGGTCTGGTCGACCTGCATAGGCTCAGGAGAGTGTACCTGGGTAGAGACGGAGGGAGTGACGGGTTTCTGAAAAGTAGGAGCTAGACGTGGTAACCTCCTCACGG
This sequence comes from Phyllobates terribilis, assembly GCF_046119375.1. Taxonomy (NCBI): domain Eukaryota; kingdom Metazoa; phylum Chordata; class Amphibia; order Anura; family Dendrobatidae; genus Phyllobates; species Phyllobates terribilis. Next base: position 805,455 of record NW_027363021.1, on the reverse strand, counting down.
GTGACCTCTTTGGCACGCTCCTGGAACCGTAGGTCAATCCGGGTGGCAAGAGTTATTAGGTCATCGAGAGTGGTAGGAATGTCCCGACCGGCAAGTTCATCTTTAATACGGCCGGACAGACCCTCCCAGAAGACGGATACCAGAGCGTCGTTATCCCAGGCCAGCTCCGAGGCAAGGGTACGGAACCGTATGGCATATTGGCCCACGGTGAGACCTCCCTGACGGAGGCGTAGCAGTGATGATGCGGATGAGGTCCTCCGTCCGGGTTCGTCGAAGACTTTCCGGAAAGCCGTGAGAAAAGCAGGCAAGTTGGACACCAGGGGGTCTCCTCTCTCCCATAGAGGATTTAGCCAGGCCAGGGCCTCCCCGGTGAGATGGGACATGATGAATGCAATTTTGGCCCGGTCGGAGTTAAACTGGTGAGACAATAGTTCAAAGTGCAGGGTGCACTGATTTATGAAGCCCCGAGCCTGGGCGGAGTCGCCTCCGAAGCGAGGAGGTGCAGAAAGCCGGGGTCCGGGGTAAGATACCATGGTATTAGTGGGCAGCGGAGCTGCCGGATTGCGAGACATGGCACAGGCGGAGGTTGCTGGTGGAGCAGTCAGAGTGTCCAGGCGAGTATTGACATTCCGCAGGTGACCCAGGATGGACTCCTGTTGGGACCTTTGACGGGACAGTTCATGAAACAGGTCCGAGAGCGAGGGAGCTTGGGTGCCACCGGGTTCCATGGCCCGAGCAAACTGTAACGGGTCTGGGAGGCGGAACCTCTGAGCTACTATACAAGGGGGCGGTCCTTGTAAGGGAGCGGGTGGCGACCAGGGAAGACGGGCAGGAAGTCTCAGCAGGTGACCGGGACAGTCTCTGAGTGAACGGGCTGGAGGTCACGGCAAGTGACCGAGGCAGTCTCTGGATGAACGGGCTGGTGGTCACGGCAAGTGACCGGGGCAGTCTCTGAATGAACGGGCAGATGGTCACGGCAAGTGACCGGGGCAGTCTCTAGGTAAAGGGTTGGTACGACCTGTGGCGGCTGATGATAGACGTGAGCTCCCAGGTGAGCAGGCGAGAGTCTCTGGATGAACGGGTGGTCACAGCATGTGACGGCGGAGCCTCCGGGAAGACCAACAGACAGGCGGCAGATGAGCGCTCCCAGGTGAGCGGGCAGAAGTCTCTGGACAGGCGGGTGGTCACAGCACGTGACGGCAGAGCCTCCGGGTAGGCTAGCAGACAGGTAGCAGATGAGCGCTCCCAGGTGAGCGGGCAGGAGTCACTGGACAGGCAGGTGGTCACAGCACGTGACGGCGGAGCCTCCAGGTAGGCTAGCAGGCAGGTAGCAGATGTGCGTTCCCAGGTGAGCGGGCAAGCTGGTCCATAGACAGACTGACAGGAGTTGGAAGGCAGACCGTCGGACCTCAGGCAAGCAGGCAGGTGGCTGATGTGCGCTCCCAGGTGAGCGGGCAGGCTGGTCCTTAGACAGACTGACAGGAGTAGTAAGGCAGACCGTCGGACCTCAGACTAGCAGGCAGGTAGCAGATAATCAGGCAGGAATAAGTCAGCAGGCTGGCAGGAATCAGGCAGGTAACTGACAACGGGACCTGAGGGCTGAAGCAGAGTAGTGAACAGTGCAACAACATTGCTCGGGCACCTCCATTTTGGAGGAGGTGCCTTATATATGGTGAAGTCCTCCGGCCATTGGCCGGGGACTCCTTAGGACGGCGCGCGCGGCCCCTTTAAGAGGGAGGGAGAGCGCGCGCGCCCTAAGCACAGTGGCCGGGAAGGAGCGCGCGCTGCCAGCAGAGCGGGAGGAGGACGCCGGGCACGGAGCAGAGAGGTGAGGGGAACAGCGTCCCTGCCTAGCAGAGGGCAGGGACGCCGGCGCTACAGTATGCCTCATTGTAAACTAGCATTGTGATGTACGATCCCTCCCCTGCGGATCCCCAGTAGAATAACAATATAGACATTCTTACCTTGCCCTCCTTTATATTGGCCTTACACTGGAGGAAGTACCAGTACGGAGTGTTTCTTCTTCCCCTGTACCTATTATGAGTGGGTTGTGTGCCCCCAGTAATGTCCTCACCCTCTTCATATCTCAAGTCCTGGACCTCTGGAGACGATTTCTTAAACACAGTTCTTGAGGAGTATGTCTTGGACAATGTCCCAAAGTTGTCCTCCTCTGATACCGGTGAATTATGACCACGACCGGCATGGTGGGAGATAGTCCTGAATCGCAGTACTCTCTGCTGGGATCACAGCCGATGCGTTGCTGGAGTCCGGTAAGGAGTCAGACAAATCTGTCTGCACATGGGTTGTACTGTTGTTAACCATCCTGATGCCAGGGAGTAAGATGGCAACTTAGCGAGGATCTGCAGCATGCCCATGGTAGATGGCGAGCAATGGTCTTCAGGCAGCTGAAACAATTCACAAAAATAAAAATACATCAGCTCTAAAGAGCACGGCTGCTCCGTGGTCAGTAATGTCGCCTTACTGCACTGAAGTGGTGCAGACATACACAGTATATAGTGGGTGTACATATCCAGGCACAACCTAGAAGGAGGTAGATACATACAATCTACATACTGTATATATATAATTATATACACAGTGGGGGAAATAATTATTTGATCCCCTGCTGTCTTTCTTAGTTTGCCCACTGACAAAGACAGGAACAGTCTATAATTTTAATGGTAGGTTAATTTTAACATTGATAGAATATCCCAAAAAAAATCAAGAAAATCACATTGTATAAATTAGATACATTTTTTTGCATTTTGCAGTGAGAAATAAGTATTTGATCCCTCTGGAAAACAACACTTAATATTTGGTGGTAAAACACATGTTGGCAGCACAGCAGTCAGACGTTGTTTGTAGCTGATGATGAGGGTTGTGCACATGTCGGGAGGAATTTTGGTCCACTCCTCTTTGCAGATCATCTCTAAATCATTAAGATTTTGAGGCTGTTGCTTGGCAAATCGGAGATTTAACCCCCTCCATAAGTTTTCTATGGGATTAAGGTCTGGAGACTGGCTAGGCCACTCCATGACCTTACTGTAGTTCTTTTTGATCCACTCCTTTGTTGCCTTGGCTGTATGTTTTGGGTCATTGCCTTGCTGGGAAGACCTAGCCACGACCCATCTTCAATGCTTTTACCGAGGGAAGGAGGTTGTTGGCCAAAATCTCGCGATACATGACGCCATCCATCTTCCCTTCAATACGGTGCAGTCGTCATGTCCCCTTTGCAGAAAAGCACCCCCAAGGTATGTTTCCCCCACCATGCTTCACGGTTGGAATGAAGTTCTTAGGGTTGTACTTCCTTCTTCCTCCAAACACGGCCAATTGAGTTAATGCTAAAGAGCTCAATTTTTGTCTCATCTGACCACAGCACCTTCTCCCAATAACTCACAGAATCATCCAGGTATTCATTGCCAAACTTCAGATGGGCCTGCACATGTGCCTTCTTGAGCAGGGGGACCTTGAGGGCACTGCAGGATTTTTAACCTTTAAAGCGTAATGTGTTACCAATGGTTTGCTTGGTGACTGTGGTCCCAGCTGCCTGGAGATCATTAGCAAGTTCCCCCCGTGTAGTTTTAGACTGATCTCTCACCTTCCTCATGATCAAGGATACCCCACGAGGTGAGATTTTGCATGGTGCCCCAGATCAATGTCTATTGACAGTCATTTTGTATTTCTTTCATTTTCTTACAATTGCACCAACAGTTGTCTCCTTCTCACCCAGAGTCTTACTTATGGTTTTGTAGCCCATTCCAGCTTTGTGCAGGTCTATGATCTTGTCCCCGACATCCTTAGAAAGCTCTTTGGTCTTGCCCATGTGGTAGAGGTTAGAGTCTGACTGATTAATGGAGTCTGTGGACAAGAGTCTTTTATACAGGTGACTATGTAAGACAGCTGTCTTTACTGCAGGTAATGAGTTGATTAGGAGCGTCTAACTGGTCTGTAGCAGCCAGAACTCATAATGGTTTGTAGGGGATGAAATACTTATTTCTCACTGCAAAACGCAAAAAAAATTATCTAATTTATACAATGTGATTTTCTTGATTTTTTATTTTTTTTGGGGGGGGGGATATTCTATCTCTCAATGTTAAAATTACCCTTAAAATTATAGACTGTTCATGTCTTTGTCAGTGGGCAAACTTAGAAAAACAGCAGGGGATCAAACATTTATTTCCCCCACTGTGTGTGTGTGTATATATATATATCTGTAGCTTTGTCGCCATAAAAAGATGGGGGCTCGGACACATTTCTTGCACTTGGGCCCCAAGCTGTTAATGTCCACCCCTACTTTTTTCAACCTATGTAACTATGTAGAATGCACATTAGGAAAATGCTTGAAATGCAATTCCCAATAATATTATTTTACAAGTAATTTCCTCTTTTTTTTTTTTCTTTGTAAAGTGCTAGTAATAAACCCAATCTCTGGATCTAGAAAGTGCAAAACACTCATGACAAACTTGCACGTTTAATTTGTAATCTGTATTTCTTATGGTGCCTAAGGGAAGCAATAATGATAAGGCCCCTGCTTGGTAACAAGTGCAGTTATCTGCCTCTATAACAATAGCAAATTACCAATGATGAAAGGGTTAATACTTGTGCCCTGCATCAGTAATAGACCCTGTAGTCACCATGACAACTGTTATGAGGTCATAAACCAGTGTCATAAAGAAGATTCCATAAAAGAATTCCGTGCTGCCACGATCAGCGCCATTACTGATGCGCCTGAGGACCTTGAGCTTGACCACCCACGTAATGTGCCAAACTTGGTGTAATTTGGAGGTTCTAGCAGGGAAAGGGGTTGTCTGCTTTAGACACCCCTAGGGCATGGGAAGGTAACAAAGGGGGGTCCCTAGACCAGGATCCCCTTCTGTTACCCTCTATATAGAGCAGCTCTCCTTTGGGAGTTCATGGACTGATCTATGACTTTAATGGGTGATAAATTGGGAGGGATTATTTATCCTATTAGGGATTAGGCATAACGAACTGTAACCAAATGTCCAATTTTTTGAGAGGCGGACCTGGATCTGTAAGGGAGAAATTATACATCCACCTGGCCAATCAGATCAACCAAATTCGCTCCATCAATCAATGTGGTGACAGATATTGCAGCCAGATCTCTCCCACATCAGCTTTATCACATTTATAGTCTGTATTTGTTATGTCATTCTTTGTAAATCTGGTAAAATGTACAAATTGTACAATTCTGCAGTTACATCTGTTATATATTGGCACAAACTCTCTAAGCCCAATGGAAGGGCAGCCCTCCATCCATGGTTCCATAGAGGTTTCCTCCACAGGGGGTTTTCCTCTCCTGAGTGCTGGAGGGTGACTCTTCGTGAGTCGGGGGTTGTGCTATTTTCGGTGTCATGTAAATTTAAATAAAATTTTGATCATTTGACACCTAATTGCAATGCTTCGTGTATTTATTTTGTGTGCTTCTGTCTGATTAATTTTGTTTGGGGGACGGGGTCTATCACATACGGCTGGACATCTGCCGGCTGCACAGATCCCAGTAAGCACATTTTGCCCCAGGGGTCGCCCCTGCTCTGATGATGATGGTGAAGAGGAGACAAACATTACAGCACAACTCCTGGACGCATGCTCTCATCATTGGATAAAAGAATTGTATTACAGCAGTATAAGCAGATTACTCATCTATTCGTGTAATTTCCGTAGTCTTCAATGGAGAAGGCTGCAAGCAAGATGGTCTATAGGAACAGAGGCTACACAGAATCTTCTTTATCCTGATAGGTGATGGTTCAGTGTCATGTAAATTTAAATAAAGTTGAGAACGTTTGACACCTAATTGCAATGCTTCATGTATTTATTTTGTATGCTTCTGTCTGATTTTGTTTGGGAGTCGGGCTCCATCACATATCACTGAGTGACACGTCTGACATCTGCCGGCCGCAGTTTTGCCCCAGGGGTCGCCCCTGCTCTGGGGAGTATGATGGAGCAGAGAAGATAAGCATTACAGCACAGCACCTGCAAGTGAGCGCTCATCCTCAGAATAAGGACTTATATTACAGGATTACAAGCAGCTTCCTCGCCTCATTCACACAGGGAGTATTTTGGGCAGTAATTTACATTAGTATTTGTAAGCTAAAAACCAGAGGGGAACAAACACAGAGAAAAATAATATCTGAACCACTCTCACCTCTTCTGTGTTTTGGATCCACTCCTGGCGTCTGTTAACAAATACTGATGCAAAATATCGCCATGTAAAAGGGCCCTAAATCCTTACTGACTGATTGGACAATTCTTTACAAAAAAACAATATATGCCTCACCATGCATTTAATCCATCCTGCTGCTCATATCTTCTGGGCTCAGACCCACAATGCCGTGACTCTCGGCCAGTGTACATAAGGAGAAAGTGGGAAAAGTCTCCAATAAAAAATAATTCTCACTTTATTGGTGCAAAATATTAAAATATATAAAAGTCCATGATAGCGGAGATGCAATCTCGACGCGTTTCTGGTTACGCCCTTAGTCAGTGATCCTGTTGTCATGACAACCCGCGCCTCCAGGTATCCCAGCGACGGTGGCCTGCTTAGACCGAGCTAGGAGCATGGTCTTAGAGGCTTCTATCACTGTAACACTGACAGGTAGAATTCATTGCAATGCTTTATAACAGCGATTATACTAATAAAAGCTAGTCCCATAGAGGGACTAAATGAAAAAGTAAAAAAAAGAATGTGAAAAAATATAAAAAAAACCTAATCAAAAAATAAACAGAAAAGAAAATGAAAATAATGTTATATCAATAAATGGGTAAATTCATATAAAAACTAAAATAAACCAAAAAGGTCCACATATTTGTTATCATCACGTCCATGGCCTATAAAACGATCACACTACTTAACGCCTTCAGTGAACACTGTAAAAAAAAAAACTATTCTTTTTCATCTTACCACCAAACAAAGAGTGGAATAAAACACGATCAAAAAGTTGAATGGAAATAGAAATGGTATAGCTGAAAACTAGTGACGAGCGAGCACTAAAATGCTCGGGTGCTCGCTGCTCAAGTCAAGCAAATTGGAATACTCAGGTGCTCGGTCCAAGTAACGAGCCCAATGTAAGTCTATGGGAAACTCCAGCATTCTTTCGGCGGCCCCCCCCCCCGGTGGTCTGCAGAGGGCCTAAAAATTGCCCAAATCGATGGGAACAGTACTAAAATGACATGGGAACAGCATGGGGAAGACTCCTGGAAGCATTTCTGACTCCCAGGTCAATAATATCAACAATGTTGTCAGAGGTATTACGTCACTTTTACAGACTCACAATAAAACATACAAAAACTAAACCAAAATGGATTTTCCTGGGAAATATGTTAAGGAACATTCTTTCCAGGGTAATGACTTGTATATAAGGCAAAATAAATAACCAAAAACAAAAATGCTCCTTCACACCTTGGGCTATGTTCACACATAGCGTTTTTGATGCGTTTTTTTGCATTTTTGCATTGCTTTCAACCGTGACAAATGCATTCACCGGGAAATGGCATTTTAACATTTTACAACCTTATCTGGCCATGTGGTGTGTGAAACATCATCAGACACATCCTGTTTCATTTATGAAGGAGGGATTGTGAAAGTCACAAACACTGTTTTTACTGCCTTACTATTCTTAAAGGGCCAGCAGTCGGCTATGCTTTGTTGTTCCCATTATTAAAGAGTGGGTCTCCTATACTGTTATTGCATATGCAGTGACTGCAAGGGCTGCCAAAAATTTGGACGCAACCCAATACCTCTTTGAAGAGACATAGAGGAGGGTCTCAGTAAAAAAAAATATTCCCATTATAAAGGAGTGGGTCTCCTATAGTGGTAATACCCATGCTGTGACTGCAAGGGCTGCCAAAATTTGGGAAAAACCCCACTAACAATTTAAAGACACATAGAGCTGGGCCACAGTAATGACATGTTCCCATTAGAAAGGTTAAGGATCTGCTATACAGTTATAGGGTATGCAGTGAGTCCAACAGCCGCCAAAATTTGGGAAAAACCCCACTAACAATTTAAAGACACATAGAGCTGGACCACAGTAATGACATGTTCCCATTAGAAAGGAGAGGGTCTCCTATCCAGTTATAGGGTATGCAGTGAGTCCAACGGCTGCCAAAATTTAGAAAAAACCCTATTACCAATTTAAAGACACATGGAGCTGGGCTACAGTAATGAGTATGACATGTTCCCATTAAAAAGGAGTGGGTCTCCAATACTATTTGCCTATGCAGTGAATGCAAAGGCTGCCAAAAATTACGAGGCACTCCAATGCCCCTTGCAAGAGATGTAGAGGTTGGAGGGCCTCCAGAAAACAATGTTCCCATTATTAGGAAGTGGGTCTCCCATACTCTTTGCCTATGCAGTGAATGCAACGGCTGCCAAAAATTTGGAGGAACTCCAATGCCCCTTGCAAGAGACGTAGATACGGTGATATGGTAGTGATATGGAGGAGGATGTGAAGGATGAGGAGAAGGAGGAGGACAAGAGCAAATAGACAAAATCAGGAAGCGTATACCCATGTCTGGGTGTGAAGACAGAGGTGCATGGGAATACAGTTAGACCTCCCCAAAAAATACACTGTATTTTAGTTTATGTTACGCTGCTATCATTCAGTGATGTTGAGAAGTCTGGCCCAAACCAGCCTTTGATAATTTTTATGAGTCAGCCTGTCAGCATTTTCAGTTGACAGCGGCAGGGCAGGCCAGGACCTCCAAGGTGTATAGAGCCAGTTCATGCCACGAGTCCAGCTTGGATACTCAATAATTATAAGGCACAGAGGAATCAAGGACTACGTTGGCACAGCCGGCAAGGTACTCCCTCACCATCTTCCGAAACTTTCCCCTCTTTGGGAGAGTACCCCGTGCCTCAGGACCTGTGCGGTGGGAGGGTCTGAGAAAACTGTCCCAGAACTTTGACAGTGTTCCCCTGCCTCTGCTGGATTGAATTTGTGTCTCTCTCGCCTGTACTCCTTGGTTGTCAAACGAACTGTGACCTCTGCCGCCAGCGTTTTCAGATGGGAATTTTTTAAATGATTCCGCAACAAGAGCCTTCTCGTACTGCACCATTTTATTAGGCCTCTCCTGCAAGGGAATAAGAGACAGAAAGTTCTCCTTGTAGCGTGGGTTTAGAAGTGTCACCAACCAGTAAGGACTGTCATCCAAAGTTTGGACAAAGCAAGGATCAGGGGAAAGGCAGCGTAACATAAACTCAGCCATGCGTGCCAGATTGCTAACAGGCAAGACTTCTGTGTCCTCATCAAAAGGATGACTGACCATGCTCTTCATGACTGGAAGCCATGGGATTTTATGAGCTGTCCCTGGCCAAGGGTATAGATTGAGAAAAGTAGGGGTCCTAGGACTGAACCTTGAGGGACTCCAACAGAGAGGTGGGGGGATGAGGAGGTAGTGTGGGAGTGGGAGACGCTAAATGTGCGGTTGGAAAGGTATGAGGAGATCCAGGATAGGGCAGGGTCTTTGACTCCAAAGGAAGAGACGATCTGCAGTAGGAGGCAGTGGTCAACTGTGTCGAAGGCAGAGGACAGGTCAAGAAGAAACAGTACAGTGAATTGTCTGTTAGCTTTGTCTGTAAGAAAGTCATTAGTAATTTTTGTAAGGGCAGTTTTGGTGGAATGGTGGTGGCGGAAACCAGATTGTTGGTTATTGAAGAGAGATAGATGAGAAGTGAGAGGAAAGTTCAGCGTGAACGTGTTGCTCAAGGAGTTTGGAGGCAAATGGGAGAAGTGATATGGGGCGGTAGCTGGACAAGGCGGTTGGGTTGAGAGATGGCTTTTTGAGAATGGGAGTGATTGTGGCAGGTTTGAAGGCAGGGTGGAAGGTACCAGAAGTTAGTGATAGGTTGAAAAGATGGGTTAGGGATGGGATGAGTGTGGGGGTGAGGTTGGGGGGGATGGGATGGGGTCGAGTGCACAAGTGGTGAGATGTGATTTGGAAAGGAGACGAGTGAGGTCTCCTTCCATGATGTTGAAAAGGGAGGTTATGGGGGAAGGGCAATGGTCTGGGAAACAAAGGGGTTGTGGTGGTCGGATAGTAAAGATTTGCCGTGTTTGGTCAATCTTGTTTTTGAAGTGTGTGGCGAACTCCTCAGCAGAGATGACGGAGGTCGGAGGGGACAGTGGTGGGCGGAGGAGAGAGTTAAAAGTGTTGAATAACTGTTTGAGGTTGTAGGATAAGGAAGATATGAGGGTTGTGAAGTAGGCCTGCCTAACAGAGGCGAGGGCTGATTTGAATGCGAGTGTTGTTGTTTGAATGCAGTGAAGTCATCTTGCGATTGTTTTTTCTTCCAACGCCGTTCCGCAACCCTGGACGCTTGCCGAAGCGGTTTAGTGAGGGTGTTGTGCCAGGGTTGCCTATTGACTTGTCGCACTCTGCCATGCACAAGAGGGGCGACTGAGTCAATAGCTGATGCGAGAGTGGCATTGTAGAAAGCAGTGGTGCTGACAGTGTCGTGGAGTAAAGATATGGATGTCAGTGGTAGAACAGAGTCAGAGAGTGTGTGAGTGTCTAGATATGCAAGGTTTCTGAGGGGGTGTGCTAGTTGCTGGACATGTGTGACAGGTGAGGAGGACAGGGATGAGAAAGTGAGTAGACGGTGGTCAGATAGGGGTAGGGGGGAGGTTGTGAGGTTAGATAGGGAGCAGAGTTGGGTGAAGAAAATGAGGTCTAGTGTGTTCCGTCTGTGTGGGTGGCTGAGGAGGACCACTGAGTAAGTCCAAAGGATGAAGTAAGCGACAGGAATTTGGATGCTTTTGACTGGCGAGTGTCAGTGGGGATGTTGAAATCGCCCATGATGATTGTGCAATGTCAGCAGAGAGAAAGTAAAGAAGCCAGGTGGAGAATTGGTCAATAAAGGCAGTGACTGGGCCTGGAGGTCAGTATATGACAGCTACTTGGAAGGAGAGTAGATGAGGACAGAGTGGACTTCAAAAGAAGGGAGAGTAAGGGAGGGTAGAGGTGGAAAAGGGCTAAAGGTGCAGTTGGTAGAAAGGAGAAGACCCACTCCTTCGCCATGTCTATTACCAGGGCGAGGAGTGTGGGTGAAGTGGAGGCCACTGTAACACAGCGCAGCAGGGGAGGCAGTGTCGGAGGGTGTCAACCATGTCTCTGTGATGCCCAGGAAAAAGAGATAACGAGAGGTAAAGAGGTCGTGGACAAAATGGAGCTTGTTGCAGACATAGCGGGCGTTCCAGAGTGCTCCAAAGAGAGGGAGCAGGGTGGGTGGGCATCAGCGGCACGGGTTTTAAGTAGGAGAGGTTGCGGTAGTTTGCAGTTGGTTGGAAGCGATAGGAGGGGGTATTGGTGGGAGGTGTGAGCTGTTTGGGTCCAGGATTGGGAGATATGTCGCCAGCAGTGAGGAGAAGCAGAGAGAGGGAGAGCAGGTGGGAGAAGGAGAGTGTCTGGCTTGTTTTATGTTTTGTTAGGATAGATCTGAGCTTGAGGAGCAGGTCTGCAGATGAGGTCAGGTGGGGAGGTAAGAGGGAAGGAGAGATGATTATTTGGTTAGAGGGTGCTGGGGTTTGAGGACAGCGAAGGAGAGTAAGGTTTAGTGGTGCCAAGAAACTAAGGGCGTATGTAAGTATAATGAAGGTTTAAGTGTGAATGAGAAAGAGAAAGAAAAGAGGATCATATCTCATTAGACTACCATTCACTGGTGTACACCACCATAATTATATCGAGTATAGACTGGGAAGGGAAAAGAGGAAAAGATGTGAATGGAAAATAAAATATAACGTTTATTGAAAATTACTATTAAAATAGATACATTTGTGCAAAACGTGCATTAATAAATGCATACAGGGTCACCAGCTTCCAAATGGTGACCCACAAAACCCGGTCCGTAGTGAGGTGGATAAAATAGTATTAGAAATGCCTAACCCAGCCCCTAATTATTGGGTCATGGCTGTATATTATACACCTAAATTAGCCCAATGAGGCCCTTAGAAAAAGCCGGTATACCGGCGAAACGCGCGTCAGGGACCGAGTCCCGTGTTCTGATAGTATAGGTGGATAGGGAAATTGATTATACCAATGAATAACAGTGTAACATTCTGAGCAACTCTGATTAAAGCTTCTCTGGCTAACCTGTGATCCATATCCATCTTTTCCTCTTTTCCCTTCCCAATCTATATTTGATTGAGAAAGAGAAACTAAGCACAATTAGTAGATGGTCACTCGTACCTTCTGGTCACTTCTGGCCCATTTCTGGCTTATTTCTGATAAAAACCCTTAAGAGCTAGATGTGCAAAGCTGGTAGAGGCAGACCCCAAAAGACTTGCAGCAGTAATTGCAGCAAAAGGTGGTCCTACAAAGTATTGACTCAGGGGGGCTGAATACAAATGCACATCACAATATTCAGATTTATATTTTTAAAAGTAATTCTAAAACCGTGTATCAATTCCTTTACACTTCACAAATACTTGCTACTTAGTGTTGGTAAATCACATAAAATCCCAATAAAATACTTTAAGTTCATGGGTGTAACATGAAAAAATGTGGGAAGGTTGACGGAAAGGTTCAGTGGAAAGGCGCTGTAAATGTTGTGGGGTGAAACATGAAAAAAAAAAGAAAAAAAGAACACACACAATTTGCCATTAATGCTTTGGTCTTGTTACGGCATTCACAGTGCAGTAGCAATGATATGTTAACTCCTTTCATGTCAGTACTAGTGATGAGCGAGTAGGTTTCATTAACTCTTTCTGTGAGCATGCTCGTGTGCTCGCCGAGTATTTTGGTGTGCTTAGCATTTCTTTTAATGTCGCTGCGCCTGCAAGTGTCACGGCTGTTAGACAGCTGTGATACATGCAGAGATTGCCTGTTTGACAGGCAATCTCTGCATTTGTCACAGCTGTGGGATAAATAATGTGATATTTTAACATTATTTCGTCACTCTTGGGGCCTTGAACATGTAACTGATCCATTCAGTGAGTGTGCAGGTGTCGAAATAAAGTCATCCGTTTCGGACAGCCCCTTTATTCCTCCATCCTGTTATATATTTTTTGTTATATACAAATTGCTAGTCATTTTAAAGGGAATCATAAAATGAAGATAATCCAGCTCAACGAACCGTGAATAGGCTCTTTTTCACACAAAGTGCGTAACAGAGTACAAGGTCAGCATTACAGCCAGAAGGAATGCGACGTCAACGCGTTTCAGGTGACAGATCACCCTTAGTCATGACTTATCTGCAGACATCGGGCTAATCTCCAGGTTAATAGCGTTAGGAAGGTGACTGGCTGCCATCCCCAGAATGAGCACAAGGGAGAAAATTAACTTTATTCCTCCTGTGAGTCGCCAGCTTTCAGTCATGCAGGTGTGCCTTTTGTCACCAATCTGTACACAGTAAGCAATGGTTGTAAGCACGCCCCAGCCCTTTGACTGACAGCTAGCTCTACAGTGCATCAGTGCAGAGCCACCTGTCAGTGGAAGTTCCAGGGCGTGCTTACTGCCACTGCTCACATTGTATGGAGTGGTGAATAAAGGCACGCCCTGCATGACTGAAAGCCGGCGGCTCACGGGAGGAATAAAGTTCATTTACTCCCATGTGCTGCACATTCAGTATAGTGGCCAAGCACTTCCTAATGGTATTACCCTGCAGATTAACCCTACATCAGCAGGTTAATAGCGTTATCCAATGTGACAGGTTCCCTTTAACTTAAAGGATCATGTTCACAACAGGAAAAGTCTTCAAACGCTTGTTTCTAATCTATTACTAGTTATTGGCCTTCTTGGTTGATGGCGTGTGGTGTGGAGTATTTTTACCGAATACAAGTTTCCATTTTGATAAAAAACAACACATTTTTACCGATATGGAGGCGAATTCCCTCCTCTTCACCAGCCTCCATTATTGGTTTTATCAGATCGTATACTCACTTTATCAAAGTTTAGTGGGTACTGTGCTGCAGACTCCAGCTGACGGACCACCACTTCATTAGGAGCCACGTTTCTGTTCCTCATGTCCCGCAGAATATTGGTCAAGTAGACGTCATCTAACCTCTTTATGGCCGCATTAATCAATGTGCTGTATACATTGATATTTGGATGGAATCCACAAATCTGTAAAACAAGTTACCGATCAGATATGCAAAAAGATCCTTGTCACTTGTTTTCTATAAAAAGGCAAATCAGTTTAAAAATGACATTATTTTCTAGACTTTATCAAGTAGGAGTAAAAAAAAAAAGACACTAAATAAACTATGTAAACTAGCAATGTCATTACCGCCATGTCTTCCAGGAGCTGTAAACCATCTTTTTCTTTACGGCATGCCCTAGCGAGATTGCAAAAGGTATGGATGTTTGGTGCAATGCCTCTCTGTGCCATCATAGGCAACAGCTGCTGTAAAGAGACCATTCAGACGATCAGTTTTTACACTGTACGTGTGGCATGAAGTGTGGAAGAATCGGCACTAAGTTTCAGAATGTGTCAGTGTTCTCCATGACAGCCAACCAGATGCCACGTTTCATTTTACCAGGACAATAAAAGAAGAGCTCTGATTGGTTGTTATGGGTATCACTGTCCGTTTCGACAAAAAGTTTGTTTCTGCATGAGGCCCGACGCATTTTCAGAAAAAGGGAAATGCTAAAATCTGTATTAAACAGTATTCACACATAAAATATTGCTGCGTCCAACTGAATGTTGCATTTTGGCGGCAGCGCACAAAACGCCTTCATATAGGCTCAGGGCACAATTCCCTGCCGAAGAGCAAATTCACACAAGCACAATGCTTTGTGTTCAGGGGAAAAAAAGGCCATTTTTGATCCGTACAGCGTCCATTTGTCATCCATAACTAAAAAAAAACCTAATAGAAGGCCAGACACACTTTCCTATGTAATCTATGCAGTGCGTCCGGTAAAACATACCTGCCACACGGATTGTGTCTGATTGTTGTGCATCTGTCTGTCTTTTTCCGATATCACAGATGAAAAGAGCCGATACAAGTCTATGGGTCTGTGCAAAAACATTCAGCACCCGGATGGCAAAGAATAGGAGAAGCTCTGTAATTCAAGGATTTATTTATCCATCTGTCAAACATTGATGGGAAAAACGGACCCACAGACCGAACACTGATGACACACGGAACAAACACTGCTGACACCAGGGCCATTTTTTCCATGTACGTGGTTAAATATGGACATGTAAATGAGAAAATTTGTCATACTTTAGACTCTTTTGCTGGCTTGCCTTGCATCACTTTTTTTGCCCCCCAATTTTCAAACAATTTAGTGCATGCTGTTGTATTTAAAGCCATGCCCCTTCTGTCAAAGCCATGCCCATCTTTCAAAGCAATGCCCCTTCTTTTAAAACCATGCCCCTTCTTCAAAGCCATGCCCCTTCTTTCAAAGCCATGCCCCTTCTTTCAAAGCCAAGCCCCTTCTTTCAAAGCCATGCCCCTTCTTTCAAAGCCAAGCCCCTTCTTTCAAAGCCATGCCCCTTCTTTCAAAGCCATGCCCCTTCTTTCAAAGCCATGCCCCTTCTTTCAAAGCCATGCCCCTTCTTTCAAAGCCATGCCCCTTCTTTCAAAGCCATGCCCCTTCTTTCAAAGCCATGCCCCTTCTTTCAAAGCCAAGCCCCTTCTTTCAAAGCCATGCCCCTTCTTTCAGAGCCATGCCCCTTCTTCAAAGCCATGCCCCTTCTTCAAAGCCATGCCCCTTCTTTCAAAGCCATGCCCCTTCTTTCAGAGCCATGCCCCTTCTTCAAAGCCATGCCCCTTCTTTCAAAGCCATGCCCCTTCTTTCAAAGCAATGCCCCTTCTTTCAAAGCAATGCCCCTTCTTTCAAAGCCATGCCCCTTCTTCAAAGCCATGCCCCTTCTTTCAAAGCCATGCCCCTTCTTTCAAAGCAATGCCCCTTCTTTCAAAGCCATGCTCCTTCCTCAAAGCCATGCCCCTTCTTTCAAAGCAATGCCCGTTCTTTCAAAGCCATGCTTAGAAACAATTAGGCAGATATATAAAAGTGTAGTTTCTATATGAATCGGTTGGAACTGTGGCGTCCCTGAGGGTTCAGTCGCCACAGGGGTACTGCACCTCAGATCGAGGTGTGGTATCTCCTCTCCGAGGTAAGGATGGAGCACCACACGGGACCCAGCCTCAGCACTCAACACTACACCACTCCTGTCCTGTGGGGGGCTTATATGCACCAGGGTGCTGCCCCAGCCGGGATAGAGGAGATGGGGGGACGACCAAAGATAGGAGGAACTATGTAGTGGGTGAGCGTGGAGGACACACTTTTAGGTTACACTTACTGATACATATTTAAATACATGGCCATCTTAGGTTCAAGGTCTTTGATTGTGATCTTTATCGCTGATAGTGGCTTTCTGCTGGAACCTGCAGCTTGTTGAAGATACACGGTCCTCGTACTCTGGGCTTGAGGTGAGGAGTGGGTTAGAGTTAACCGCTGTCTCTACCCGGTCAAGGTCCCTACCTAAGAAGGCCTGGAGGGGAGCGGAGGAGTAAAGCTCCACAGGCAAAAGGATCCCAGGGGATACGGACGGAGCAGCATACACCACCTGTATTTCTTACTCTGGCCTAGCCAGAGGGATTCCTGCTGCAAGAGGGGTACCAGCCCCCGATATCTGACTCTGTTACCTTACGTCTCAGTCGGAAAAGCCCAGAGGCCTTCTGGATCCCTAAGGGGGATATGGACGGAGCGGCGTACGCCACCCGTATCCCTTAAACTGCGCTGATGCAGCGGGAACCGGCCTTTCACCAAGTTCATACCACACACACAGTCAGGAGGAGACTTAATGGGAGAACTCACCAAGGAGAGGAACATTCTGGTCCAGGGGTCTCGTTAAGTGCACCTAAACTACCCGGAGTGTGCTGAACCCCTTCCTGGTGGTCGCAGTGCGCCGTGAGGAGCAAGGAGAAGCTTTGTGCTTACTACTGAAACAACGCGAGTAAAGCTTGGAAGACTTCACCCCTTGCCTCCGTTATCCTGTCCTGCGCGGCACCGCACACACACCACCAACCTCCAGACTTTCCTCTCTCTCTGCCCTGAGGCCCTGCTCCGCCTGTGGGGAGTAGTACCAGCTGAGCTGCCACGACACCCGCCTCAGAGGACTGACGCAGCGCTGGTGGTAATCACCGGGAACCACAGGTGGCGTAGTCGACAAATAACCACTCATCTGCTAGCCCATATTTTTAATGTGTGCGCCCTGGGCACGGACCGGGTCAAGGCCGCGACTGCATCCCCCTCTTCCACCGGTCCATCGTCCAAGTACACCTTTCCCAGGGAGGGCTAACGCTACCCGAGTAGTAGTGGGTCACACAGAACCATTTGCTTTGGATCGTTATTAAGCCATAGTAAAAAAAAAAAAAAAAAAAGGTATTCACTTTTAAGAAAAAAATATATATGAAAAGTCAGGCAGATCTGTCACACGCTTTACAAATGATTTCATGCAGCAAATATAATCCCACAATGCGGTAACATCATTCACCTACTGTACCTCAGCCTCTTTACTGTCAGATAGCGTGGATCTTCTCACAAGCCGTGTTAATTATTTTATGATGGCTTTTTAACATTTAAATGATAAAATAAAAACCATTCCCTTACCAAAGCCGACTGCAGCTTCAGAGTTTTACTCCTCTTCAACACCAAAGTGTTAAAAAAGGTGAGATCTGGCTGTACTCCGTAGGCGTCCATAGTGGCCCGGACGGCAAATTCTGACCCCACTTCTGCTCTCATGACTGCCGCTAGGAGGGTGAAGGTCTTTATTGTAGGACAGACGTTGTCTTCTTTCATCTTCTGAAGAACGCCCCCTAAGTCGCCAATCACTGCCAATCGGTCAGATGGGGTATTGACATTCGCAAGTGACACAATTTTTCCCGTATTTACAGACAGGTCCAGGAGGTTTGGCACATTACTGGCATCAAAAGAGGGCACGCTGGGAAAATGGTCAGCCGTACTCACCACGGCCAGTGCCTGTGAGCCTGCCAAGTCCTCAGCTGTGCCATAGTTGCCACTTGGAATTGAGGAATGGCCCAGGAGCATGGGCTGCCCGCCTCTTCAGGACTATCCTTTCCTTTCTTCACTTGCTGGCTTTTCCTGTCTTGCTTCTCTTTGCTGCACTTAAAGTCAGGGCTGCCAGTTCCTTAGAGTGCGTGAGTAAATGTAGAGCGTCAGCGGAGTCTCCAATCCCACAGTCTCAGGGGGCACCAAGAAGCAGGTTATAGGTGATTACATGCGGCTTTACCCCCATGTGCCACATCTGCCTCCAGACCTGAAGCACAAGATGGCGTATACAGTCATTATCCACATTACATTCACGCAAATATGTACACCCCGTCACAGAGAAAGCAGTAACTGGACACGGACTAGCTGGCATGTAATGGCAGTACCCTATTATAATGATGCTCCCATATGTCAGAGGGTCACATTGGTAAAGCCGGTGCCCTCCAGGATGAAAAGCTTTGTGGAGGGCTTGGGCCATCTACTTATATCATTTCCAAACGTGTGTCTACATAATAAATAGGCAACTTCTACTAGTAAATTCTGTGCTATTTTCTGTATCTGTGAAGCCTTGCCCACTGATTTTCCCATGGTCTCCGAACAGCGCGCCTACCCATGTAATAAGACCCCGATGCCAGCGCGCCTACCCGTGTAATAAGACCCCGATGCCAGCGCGCCTACCCGTGTAATAAGACCCCGATGCCAGCGCGCCTACCCGTGTAATAAGACCCCGATGCCAGCGCGCCTACCCGTGTAATAAGACCCTGATGCCAGCAAGCCTACCCGTGTAATAAGGCCTCGATGGCAGAGCGCCTACCAGTGTAATAAGACCCGATGCCAGCGCGCCTACCCGTGTAATAAGACCCCGATGCCAGCGCGCCTACCCGTGTAATAAGACCCCGATGCCAGTGCGCCTACCCATGTAATAAGACCCCGATGCCAGCACGCCTACCCCTGTAATAAGACCCAGATGCCAGCGCGCCTACCCGTGTAATAAGACCCCAATGCCACAGCGCCTACCCATGCAATAAGACCTCGATGCCAGCACGGGTATTCCGACTGGCCATTACAGGTTGCAGATGGAAGTGTCGTTGGGGGGGGGGGGGATATGCCAACCGAAGACAGCGAAAATCATGCAAAACGTCAAAAAATAACTTATCAGCATGCTGCCTACTGTAACAGTCCACCTAAAGTGGCCGACAGCTGTATTCCCTTTGTTACTAAAAATCTGGCACAAAATCCTTATCTACTGGCCAGTCTAATCACTAGCCAGTCTAATCACTAGCCAGTCTAATCACTAGCCAGTCTAATCACTAGCCAGTCTAATCACTAGCCAGTCTAATCACTAGCCAGTCTAATCACTGGCCAGTCTAATCACTGGCCAGTCTAATCACTAGCCAGTCTAATCACTAGCCAGTCTAATCACTAGCCAGTCTAATCACTAGCCTTGCGCCAAACTTCTGACAGAAATCTCCTATCAGAATCGCAAGAAAGGAATCAGCAGGCGATCTCTTAGACCAGTCTGAACTAGGACTAAGTAAAGGAGCTAATACAATATAAAGAGGTGAAACTGTTACCAAAGCCTTGTTATTCCGCTCACAGTAACGTCTGAGCCAGCGTCGCTGACACCTCTGCGGGCCGATTTATGCTTTTAGAAAAGTCACATGAGTATCACTACACATGAGACTTCTGCAGCCGGACAGGAGTCCTGCCCCGGCTTCTGCCCTCCGCCACGCGTCATCTACAAATATGACAGGCGGGTGGGAGACGCCACATCTCTACTTAGATAAATGTCCTGCTTTATCTCCTGTGCATTGGCACAAGGACGGGTATGTGCCTGCGGGCCGTCAGCATCTTCCCTGAGGAGAGCGGGCACCTTCCCGGCCGCCGCACACCGGAGATGCAGGTCCGGTGCAGGAATAACTGTGTTCCTTTGGCAGGATTGCCAGAACTTGTTCCCTCTACTTGTCGGCACCACCTGGACTAACTACACAGCAATAAATCTCCCCTCCTGGCAGTGATGTGGAGCAGGTTGCTCTGTAGCTGCACGCTCCGGCCCCCAGAGCCTGAGTAGTACAGACATACACTACATGGCCGCACTAACCACCAGAGGGAATAACGGACATAATAAAGGTGGACAGGATAGGGGGAAAATAACCACATGGATGCAATTAAAGGGTTATTGCCAAAATAGAAAATCATCTCTTATCCAAAGGTTAGGGGATAACTTACTGATCACTGAGGGTCTGACTGCTGGAACCCCTAGCAAAGCCAAGAACAGGCAGCATGCTCAGCCTCCCCTCCATTCACTGTCTATAGGACTGCCCAAAATAGCCAAGAGCAGCGCTCCACTAGTTCTGGCAGTCCCACAGACGATGAGTACGACGCGGCCAGGGGATGGGGACGACTCGGTACCCGGGCCTTTGCCTGGTTTTGGGGATGTCGCGGTGGTCGGCTCCTGGGCCCGTACCCTGGGGTCACTCTTGAAAAAGGGGATTGGAACTTGGATAAAATAAATAAACAGTTTGTGACGCCACCTGTGGTACTTGGTAATGATTACCAGCGCTGCTTCAGACCTCCGGGGGGGTGATGGGATGACAGCTGAGGTGTTTCTGCTCCCCACAGGTGGAGCGGGCCCCCGGGGCAGTGTGGAATTTGGTGGGAGGTGATGCTGGGACTTGTAGTGCAGGCGGGATGGTGCAGCAGGAGTAACTGACAGAGACAGGGGATTCGCTTCAATATCTTTACTGGTGCGGATGTCAGGTACGCTCCAGGGTACTCAGTAGGATGGGTGCACTTCAGGACTTCTCCCCAGTGAGCGGGTATAAGGCCTCCTGGTCCGTGTCTGCCTCTCTGTATGCTCCTGGCCAGCCTGCAACTGGGCCTAGCTTATGTGTCGTGCTGTTCCTTCACCTGTCGCTCGGTAGTAGGACCTTCTGCTGGCAACCACTATCCCTGGTAGTCGGGGCCATCGTGGTTCCTGGTCCTGTAATGGGTCTAGCTTCAGGTCTGCCAGGGACTTGTAGTCCTCCTGGAATGCCGGTTGTCCCTACTGGGTAGAAAGGAACCTGTAGGCGCGGACCCGGTGTCCGGTTTGTATCTTCGGTGTGAGCCTTGTGATGCTCCTCTGCCCCCTCAACTCCTCTCATCTCTCCTCCTTACCGTCGGCCACACTCGTGGCCCTCAGAACCCAGCAGCAGACGCGCTGCGTCTTCGCTGCTCTCAGCGTCAGCACGCTCTCAGACTCTCTCTGTCTGACTACTAACTCTGACTGAACTGCCTGGCTCCACCCTCCATATATATATATATCCCTAACGGGCTCCCTCTGGTGGTATGAGGTGGAAGGGTGGAGGTGTTTGTATGTAGTGAGGGCCTCTTGTGGAGAAGTCCATCCATGCACCCTGGGTCCTGTGGTACCTGTTGTAGCAGGGTGCCGCAAATGGAGTGGTGGTTGAGTATACGCACTGCTCCGTTCATTCTTAATGGGAGTGCTGAAGACCAGCCGAGCACAGAGCTTCAGTCGTCCCATAGAGAATGTATGGTGCAGCAATGATCGACCATCACATCAGTCACAAAGGACTCTTCAAATCCCCAGTTTTCAGGATTGGTGAGGCTCCCAGCAGTCAGACCCCATCCATCGGGAAGTGATCCTATGGATAGGAATCATAGAATCATAGAATGGTAGAGTTGGAAGGGACCTCCTGGGTCATCTGGTCCAACCCCCTGCTCAAAGCAGGATTCACTAAATCATCTCACACAGATGTCTGTCCAGCCTCTGTTTGAAGATGTCCATTGAAGGAGATATCTTTTAAACTTTGTACACCCCCTTTGAAGGATTATTCAATCAAATTCTAAAGTCGGGGGGTACTGACAGCCGCCCTCCACTAATCACACCATGTTGGCATATTGTAGTGATATCCCACCGCATTGTGATGGAAAGAAGAATATAACTGTATACAGAATAACATGGAGATGTTTGATAGAATCCAGCAGCCCGGAGGTTATGGGAGCGCCGCCAGCTTCTGTACCTCTGTACTAGATGGTATACAGCAGTGACCGTCCCTACACGGGACCCTGATCATCAGGAATATTGCCTCTTACACCCGAGCCCAGGGAATTCTAATTACTAGTGTACACTGTTATATCAGTTTATTATCACCTCCGGCCATGAAAGAATTGTCAAATTATTTATTTTATAGAATTTTGTCTAGCATGGAAGTTATGAAACCTTACAAATCCATGCTCAGTACTCTCTATATACATGTATAAATTAGATACATTGTAAATGAAAACATCATATATTTAGGAGTTTGTGAGCTACATATCCTTATATACTCCCTGCAACCACTTTGATGTTGCACTTTACTGCAATGCTGTGGCAGCCAAAAAAACGTCATTCTGGCATTTTGATTTTTTCCCCATTACAATGTTTACTGATCAGATTAATTAGGAGACTTGAAGCGGCGATCGTCTGATCGCTTGTGCTGTACATACACTGCTATCTATAGCAGAAATCACCATCTTCTATGAACGCCGGCCCATAGGAGGGTCATAATGACATGTATGGGAGGTCATCAGCAGACCCCCAGCTGTCATGACAACCCATCGGCGCCCCACAATCACGTGGCAGGATGTATGACGCGCTTCCAGCCGACGTGCGTTATATCCCGCTGTCAGTGATTGACAGCTGGATTTAACGGGTTAATAGCAGCAGGCGGAGCAACAGTACATCAGCAGCTATTAAAGGCAGATGATGGTTGATTAAATCAGTCATCATGTGCAGAGAAATATGTGGGCTCGGTGTGCGAGATCACATCAAAGGCAGGGACACGACCTTTGACGTAAATATACGTCAAAGATGGTGAAGCGGTAGAGCAAAGCACAGGTTGCAGCCTCTTCTCTAATATTCAAAGACTGGCTAAAAATACTCCTGAAAAATACTATGAGGAGGATTTTTACTCTTCTGTAAAAAATGTAGAGCGACCTCTGCAATGCGGTATACATTTCTTTACAATGGGTCCCAATAGTGGACGGATGCCTCATCATCCATCCTGACAGTGGCCACTAGGGGGCACACACCTTCTATGTGTATGCGCCCAACAATGGCCACAAACGTAATGTGCACCGAGCCCAACAGAGTCATCAGAGAATCCAAGAGTCCCACCCTCAGCCGGCATGCCCCATCGTCACTTCAGCAGAAATACTGCAGCAAGAAATATCTGTATTAGTAAAATGAACAGTTGCTCCATGATTCCTCAATGTTTTTGCGTCTCTCATCATGTCGGAAGTGTGAGACATAATTCCCAGGTAAGTGTGCACTGTACGGATATAGGATGTAGGATGTGTGCAGCAAGCCATACCTGCAGAGCTTGTAGGAAGCCCAGCTCTTCATCCTTTATGCATCCCATAAACAGGACGGTGAATGTTTCAGGGCCAACGACACGGAATTTTTGTGCAATTTCCTATAAACCCAAGAAGACCATATTAGCTTGTTATTATCCAGCTCGCGACATCACTGCTTGAGTATTGCAAGAGAAATCTAACCAAAATCAAAATCTCAGGGAAAGCGTCACTTTGCCGTTCCCAGAACAGCCGGGTGGCCAGTGAAAAAAACAGTGAAGGGGGCGCAGTGCTGCACCAGTGCCCAGGATCAGTGGGGTCCAGCGCCGGACTGGAGTACCTGGGGCCCACCAGGAAACAATCAATCTTGGGGCCCACCAGCACCATGCAGTTACCGTATATAGGAATAACATAAGTCCACAAACTCATTCAAAATGAATCAACTTTATTAACCAATAAATAACCAATATAACGAATAAATAACAAACTAAAGAAACACTCCTGGCGAAAGAGGAACACTGTTATCTTATTCACACCAGTGTGTGATAAAGTGCCATAACAGAACAATAACAAGAAATACTTTCAAGGTACATTCTCTTAAAGTATAAGTGCCACAAATTGAACCTGCATCCATCTGGCATCCCAGCAGCTGGCATCATTGTAGCAGCAGCAAACTTGGCCGCTGGGAAAAGTAAAAGAATTCTGTAAGCATTTTGGAAGTTTGTATTGCACGATTTCCTCTCCTCTATAATACAATACCATTCAATTGTTAGTGAAAGGCCCAAAACAACAAATAAACTCACACTAACAGTCAATCAGCAGCAAAATTACAAACGTTTTTTTTCAGAACAGAAGATGACATTGCATACGTATTAATAATGTCATCATAGTCTAAGTTCCTTGAAATGTCACACTCAATGTTCAACAGAAGGAGGGACTCTAAAAGCTCCTGTCCAATCGAAGCCCTCAGACGATTTTTTACAATTTTCAGCTTTGAGAACACTCTTTCACATGAAACCTGGGTGCAAGCAAGTGTAAGAAGGGTCTTGTAAACTGCAAAAATGTTTCCATAAGCAGCAGAATGTAAATTGTAGTCATATAAAAGTCTGTAGCAGCAGGAAAGACAGTTTTTTTGCGGGACGAGTTGTACTTTCAGATGCAATCATTTATTTTACCATATAGTGTACAGGGAAATGGCAACAAAAATTCCAAGTGCAGTAAAATTGCAAAAATAGTGCAATTGCACGTTTGTTTATTGGGTTTTTTAGTCACCATGTTCACTATATGGAAAAACCGACGTGACAGGGTGATGCCTCGGGTCAGTACGAGTTTGTAGATACCAAACATGTATACCTTTACTGGTATCTAAGTGGTGAAAACAAATTCAGAAGTTTGAAAAATCACACTTTTCACGCCATGTTCTGCGCACCGTAGTGTTCTCATTTTTTTGGATCTGGGGCTTTGTGAAGGCTTATTTTTTGCGTCTTGAGCTGACGTGCATCTCTGCTGCTCTGTAGTAGTCACAACACAGGGAGAGGTTAACCATCCAAGTATTTAATATGTATTGCAAATAAAGAATGTTCCCATTCTTAATATCCGAAAAAAGAAATGACTGACAACTATCCCTAGACTAATAATACCATATAGAAGAGAGAAATACCGCCACACCATGACCAGAACACATACCACCACATAGTGATCAAATACTACCAAGTACAAGGTATATATACTGCCACACCATGAGAAGACCACATATTACCACCACATAGTGACTGTCCGAATAATACCACATACAAGGGACAAATTCCGCCACGCCATGACCATGGCACATAATGGCACCAGATAGTGACTGATAATGAAAATGTAAAAAAGCTCTGTATATGGAGTCAGTGTACAGATAATGTAGAGATTATTAGTGACATTATGCACAGGAGTCCTGTGTATAGGGTCAGTGTAGAGGTAATACAGTGATCACCAGTGACATTACAAACAGGAGCTCTGTATATAGTGTCAGTGTGTGTGTATAGGTAATACAGTGATCACCAGTGACATTACACACAGGAGCTCTGTATATAGTGTCAGTGTGTGTGTATAGGTAATACAGTGATCACCAGTGACATTACACACAGGAGCTCTGTATACAGTGTCAGTGTGTGTGTATAGGTAATACAGTGATCACCAGTGACATTACACACAGGAGCTCTGTATATAGTGTCAGTGTGTGTGTATAGGTAATACAGTGATCACCAGTGAAATTACACACAGGAGCTCTGTATATAGTGTCAGTGTGTGTGTATAGGTAATACAGAGATCACCAGTGACATTACACACAGGAGCTCTGTATATAGTGTCAGTGTGTGTGTATAGGTAATACAGTGATCACCAGTGACATTACACACAGGAGCTCTGTATATAATGTCAGTGTGTGTGTATAGGTAATACAGTGATCACCAGTGAAATTACACACAGGAGCTCTGTATATAGTGTCAGTGTGTGTGTATAGGTAATACAGAGATCACCAGTGACATTACACACAGGAGCTCTGTATATAGTGTCAGTGTGTGTGTATAGGTAATACAGTGATCACCAGTGACATTACACACAGGAGCTCTGTATATAATGTCAGTGTGTGTGTATAGGTAATACAGTGATCACCAGTGACATTACACACAGGAGCTCTGCATACAGTGTCAGTGTGTGTGTATAGGTAATACAGTGATCACCAGTGACATTACACACAGGAGCTCTGTATATAGTGTCAGTGTGTGTGTATAGGTAATACAGAGATCACCAGTGACATTACACACAGGAGCTCTGTATATAGTGTCAGTGTGTGTGTATAGGTAATACAGTGATCACCAGTGACATTACACACAGGAGCTCTGTATATAATGTCAGTGTGTGTGTATAGGTAATACAGTGATCACCAGTGAAATTACACACAGGAGCTCTGTATATAGTGTCAGTGTGTGTGTATAGGTAATACAGAGATCACCAGTGACATTACACACAGGAGCTCTGTATATAGTGTCAGTGTGTGTGTATAGGTAATACAGTGATCACCAGTGACATTACACACAGGAGCTCTGTATATAATGTCAGTGTGTGTGTATAGGTAATACAGTGATCACCAGTGACATTACACACAGGAGCTCTGCATACAGTGTCAGTGTGTGTGTATAGGTAACATACTAGGTGAAGTTCTTTATCTGCCGCAGACCGATATATCTCATCTTCTATGCAGGACTTATCTCTGCAGAAAATAACATAGTTCGCTATAACTGATCACTTCCAGAGCACAATCTACACTTTTCTCAAGATTTCTACACTACATGAAATGACAAAAAAATAAATCTAGTGCCGCACTACACAGTAACATTGCTCCAGTGTCATTCTGTGCCGGCTCATCTCTGTCAGCAGACATATTGTCTGATGACAAAGATGTAGCAGAGCTGAAGACAGAAGACCTATGGATTACATTGGAGTGAGGATTTTTCTTTATTAAAGATGGAGTCCCTAAATGTGTTTTATTTTTAATAAAAAAAAAAATTTCTGTCTTTTTTTTCGGTTTACTAGAAATTCATGGTGGCTATGTCTAATTTGGCGTGACACCATGAATTTCGGGCTTAGTACCAGCTGATAATACAAAGCTGGCCTGGTACTAACCCGATTATTACCCAGGGTGCCACTCACCACCAGGGCCGCTGGAAGAGCCGGGTAAAGCACCTGGAAATGGTGCTATGATGAATGCGCCATTTTCAGAAGTGGCTGCGGGCTAAGATTTTCAGCGTGGGGGGCCAAGAATGCTTGGGCCTTACCATGCTGCGAATCCCAGCCCCCAGCTGCCTTGTTTTATCTGGCTGGCGATCAACATATGGCGGGAGCTGGGCAATGGGCATGATTATCAAATAAAATATACCTGACAGGGGCCCATAGATTCTGCTGCCTCCAATAATATATACCTGACAGGAGCCCATACATTCTGCTGCCTCCAATAATATATACCTGACAGGAGCCCATACATTCTCCTGCCTCCAATAATATATACCTGACAGGAGCCCATACATTCTCCTGCCTCCAATAATATATACCTGACAGGAGCCCATAGATTCTGCTGCCTCCAATAATATATACCTGACAGGAGCCCATACATTCTGCTGCCTCCAATAATATATACCTGACAGGAGCCCATACATTCTCATGCCTCCAATAATATATACCTGACAGGAGCCCATACATTCTCCTGCCTCCAATAATATATACCTGACAGGAGCCCATAGATTCTGCTGCCTCCAATAATATATACCTGACAGGAGCCCATAGATTCTGCTGCTTCCAATAATATATACCTGACAGGAGCCCATAGATTCTGCTGCTTCCAATAATATATACCTGACAGGAGCCCATACATTCTCCTGCCTCCAATAATATATACGTGACAGGAGCCCATAGATTCTGCTGCCTCCAATAATATATACCTGACAGGAGCCCATAGATTCTGCTGCCCCCAATACTATATACCTGACAGGAGCCCATAGATTCTGCTGCTTCCAATAATATATACCTGACAGGAGCCCATACATTCTGCTGGCTCCAATAATATATACCTGACAGGAGACCATAGATTCTGCTGCCTCCAATAATATATACCTGACAGGAGCCCATAGATTCTGCTGCCCCCAATAATATATACCTGAAAGGGCCCATACATTCTCCTGCCTCCAATAATATATACGTGACAGGAGCCCATAGATTCTGCTGCCTCCAATAATATATACCTGACAGGAGACCATAGATTCTGCTGCCTCCAATAATATATACCTGACAGGAGCCCATAGATTCTGCTGCCCCCAATAATATATACCTGACAGGAGCCCATACATTCTCCTGCCTCCAATAATATATACCTGACAGGAGCCCATACATTCTGCTGCCTCCAATAATATATACCTGACAGGAGCCCATACATTCTGCTGCCTCCAATAATATATACCTGAAAGGGCCCATACAGTGCTGCCAATATGATTAGCGAACCAGGGGGGCCCTCTGTTCTCTGTACAGGGCCCAGGAGAGGTAGGGGGCGGGGCCAATGGGACCCAGGGCCCACCGGGGGATTTCCTGATCCTCCGGTGGGCCAGAACGGCCCTGGTGGGATCCCTGTGCCCACCTAACAGGTGACATACTAACTAGCAGAAAATTTACACCCCAGCAAAATCTTTCTATCTCTTAAGCTGACAGTGGATTTGTTGGTAGTGTGGCGCCCCTGAGGGTTCAGTCGCCACAGGGGTACTGCACCTCAGAAAGAGGTGTGGTATCTCCTCTCTCAGGTAAGGATGGAGCATCACACAAGACCCTACTTCACACTCAACACTACACCACTTCTGTCCTGTAGTGGGCCTAAATGCACCAGGGTGCTTCCCCGGCCCGGGGTAGAGGAGATGGGGGGAACCAAAGATAGGGGGAACCATGTAGTGGGTGAGGGTGGAGGAAGCACTTTACTTTAGCACCTTAAGCGTCATATATATACAGTGGCCATCTTTATAACCTGGTCTTTGGTCGTGGTTCCTTGGGAAGGTCAGTCAGCACAAAGCTGCGGCCGGCTCAGGGGTCACGGTTCCCGGTCTCAGGCCTCGAGACGGGGGGTTGGGGCAAAGTTGAGTTATAGCTAGCTCTGTCCCCGGTCAGAGTCCAATCAAGAAGGCCCAGGAGGGGAGCAGAGGAGATAGGCTCCACAGGCGAAAGGATCCTAGGAGGGTACGGACGGAGCAGAGTCGCCACCTGTATTTTTCACTCTGGCCTAGCAAGAGGGACTCCTGCCGCAAGAGGGGACCGGCCCCCGATATCTGACAGTGTACTTCACGTCATCGTTAGAAAAGCCTGGAGGCTTAGTGGATCCCAGGGGGATACGGACGGAGCGGAGTCGCCACCTGTATCTCTCAACCTGTGTATATCTAGTGGGACCCGGCCTTACTCCACGTTCACATCACATACCGTCAGGAGAGGACTGAGTGGGAGAATCTAGGAAAGGGAGGAACACCCCAGCGGGGTCTTGACAGGTGCTCCTGATCTACCTGGGAAGTGCTGAACCCCTTCCTGGTGGCCGCAGCGCGCCGCGAGAAGCAGAGAGAAGCTTTGCAGCTGCTACTTCATCAAAGTGAGTAAATCTTGGATGACTTCACATACTGCCTCCGTTTGCTCATTCCTGCGCGGCACTGCACCCACCACAACTCCCCAGATCCCCCAAACTGCCCTGAGGCCTACTCCACCTGTGGGGAGTAGTACCAACTTAGCTGTCAGAACATCAGCCTCAGAGGACTATTGCAGCGCTGGTGGCCATCACCAGAAACCACAGGTGGCGTAGTCGAACATCCACTCATCCAATAGCCCATTCTTTTTATGTGACAGCCCTGGGCACGGACCGAGTCGCGGCCACGACGACACTCCCATACCCCCACCATATATTGTTCGGCACCGAGTAACCCCACCGCTCAGGGAGGGCGTCGCAGTCAAAGCTGTCCACCTTTCTCGAATTTAGTAAGTGACCCCCTGGTCCCCACAGAAGAACTGAACTCTGGTGGTGCCTTCTGATGGCTGCTAAGTCCCCGGCCAGACATGGTGCACTGGTGATTCCCCGTGGAATGATTACAATGATGCTGTTCCCTCCCGGTTAATCTACGATAGGAGCATCTTATAAGGACTCCATTGTGGGTGACCAGGACTGTGACCTTGACTTACCTTAAATAGCTCACAGCTCCCCTGCAGTCCTGAGCTCAGCGTGCAGACCTTCAGCGAGCTCCGGTAAGTGATGGGATTAAGCGCAATGTTCTTGTCCATCAATTCTTTCCGCAGCTTCAGTGCGTGCTGCAGACCCGAGTCTTTCCATGGTGACTCCGCGCAGGCGTTGAACAGGGCAGTATATGTGGCATCTGTGGGAACCAGACCTCGCTTTTTCATCTAAATGATGTAACAAGAAATGAGTCTGTACTGTAAAAACTGTATGTAATAATAGCAATAATAATGTAAGTACATAATATACAGGGCATTATCAGATAATGTACAGGTAATTTACTGTATTACGTTATTAGTCCTCCCAATTAACAGAACAAATGGTCCATGGTGCTCACTGGGGCGCTGATGCCCCTTCACAGCAAGATCCATATAAGTGTGTGCGCCTGGTACTGCCGGCCTCGGTCAGATCCCCACAGCTTGTACACTGATGGACAGCGTACACAATGAATGTTATATTGAGGGCATAACAGTCATGTCAGATGGCTACTGCTATGTGTATATTCTATTCTGGCCCCTGTGTGTCCTGCAATTGTCACCAGTTCTCCCCTCTGCAGGCTCTAGCGCTAAGCTTCAGTTATCTCTCAGCTAGTGGGTAGAGAATGCTGCACTGACTGCTCACGTACACATCGCACACAGGCGGGAGGGATTCCCGCTTTCCATTCAGCATATGTTCAGAAGCAGTGGCAGTGATATGGTTGTGTAGAAGTGCTCAGCACTGAAGTGAGATAAACTCCTTACTAGAATAAGCTGCAGCACGATCTGCCCGTGTCTCCCTCTGATTGTCCTATCACTGTGCTCCTGCTCCAGCCTAACCTGATTTCATTAATCAATAGTGCAAGTAAAGATAAGACACTTTGTAATATACATTATCAGATAAACCTTCTTCTTTTGTCACTTAAAAGACATTTTTTGGTCTCCTGCACTAATCATTCACTCTCAATATCTGCTAAATCTGTGGGAGAAGGGAAGGGAACCGGTCACGTGAAAAAAAGCTATCAACCTGTAGATATGGGGTTACTCTGCAGGTTAATAGCATTCTGAACCTGCCCGGTGCCGGAATTTAGACTCCCTCTGCCAGGAGGAAATTAACTTTATTGTACCTGGTAGCGTTTGGGTATCAGTCATGGGGGCGGCACTGGTTCAGTCACCGCTCTGTGTATAGAGAGTGACGGCTGTAACCGTGCCCCCAGCCCTGATTGACAGCCGGCCCTAATGCTGAGCTGCCGTCAGTCACTACAGGGGTCGCAGTTACAGGCGCCACTTTCTATACACAGAGCAGTGCCGCCCCGGTGTCTGGAAGTGGACCGCTACCGGGAGGAACGCAACAGGTTCATTTCAACAAAAATGTCTGCGATGCCCCTATAAACCTATGGAAGGGGGAGATGGAGGGAGAAAAAGCAGAGCACAGAAAAGGTAAATGCTGAGGCTTATAATGTAGAGAAAAAAATGCAGGAGACCCATCATATAATGTACACTCTCCATACATTCATGTACACTCAGGAGTGTATAATGAGTGGCAATTATTCCTTATACTAGATGGTGGCCCGATTCTAATGCATCGGGTATTCTAGAATAAATCGCTGATTGGTTGCGTTCGGCAACCGCGACCAATAAGCAAAGAAGTGTTTCAATTTGGCGGCAATATTGTTGATTGGTAGCGGCCGCCGCCCGCGACCAATCAGCTTACCGTGTTAGTGAGGACTGGAGAGCGTGTTTAAATTTGGCACCAAAATCCCTGATTAGTCACGACCAATCAGCAGAGTGGTGTTTAAATTTGGCGCCAATACTGCTGATTGGTCGAGGCCGCCGGCCGCGACCAATCAGCGATTTTGGTGCAAAATTTAAACAACGCTCTGCTGATTGGTCGCGGCCGTCAGCCTCGACTAATCAGCGACTTTGGGGCCAAATTTAAACCCCGCTCTGCATCGCTCTGCTGATTGGTCGCGGTCGCCGGCCTCGACCAATCAGCAGAGCGTTGTTTTAATTTTGCGCCAATCTCGCTGATTGGTCGCGCATGGCGGCCGCGACCAATCAGCAGAGCTGTGTTTAAATTTGGTGCCAAAATCGCTGATTGGTCGCGGGCGAACCGGGGAGCGGCGCTGCGGGTCGGGATACTTCTGCTCCGAGCGCCGGCTCATGTCCCGGGTTCTCGCAGCGGAAGTACCCGCACAGGCAGCGCCGCTCCCCGGTCCTCCCTTCACACCCTAGCCGCTGATGTCCACACAGTATCCGCATGGTGTTACAAAGGTCTGGACATTTGTGTTAAAAATCGCTGATTGGTCGCTGGCGCTGCCCGCAACCAATCACCAATTTGGGCGCCAAATTGAAATATCGGCCGCGACCAATCACCGATCTTGGCTCTAGATTTAAACACCGCTGTGCTGATTGGTCGCGGCCGATATTTAAATTTGGCGCCCAAATCGGTGATTGGTCGCGGGCAGCGTCCGCGACCAATCAGCACAGCGGTATTTAACTTTTGCGCTAAGATCAGTGATTGGTCGGGTCCGAAGACCGCGAACAATCATCGAATCGTCTTGGTGAGGACCGGGGAGCGGCGCTGCCTGTGCGGCTACTTCCGCTGCGAGAACCCGGGACATAGCGGGCGCTCACAGCAGAAGTATCCCGAACCGCAGCACCGCTCCCCGGTCCTCCCTTCCACATGGAGGTCAGCGGCGCCGGCGGTCCTTCCGCTGCTACCGGCCGGGAGATGAGCGCCTCGCGCCGCTCATCTCCCGGCTGCATCTCCGTCCCGCAGATGGGTCCAGCGGTCGGGGTCCTTCTGCTGGTACCGGCCGGGAGATGAGCGCCTCGCGGCGCTCACCTCCCGGCTGCATCGCCGCTCAGCTCCGTCCCGCAGATGAGCCGCTAACGGCCGCCATCTTTTTTCTGAAATCCCGCGGCGCTGATAGGCCGCTGCCGGACCAATGAGCGACGCGGGATTTCCTGGACAGACAGACAGACGGGATAAGACAATTATATAGTAGATAGTACTCCTTATTCTAAAAAGTCATCTGAAAATGCTGTTAAATCGTAAGGGAATCTGCCACCCGGTTTTAGATGCCCCATCTGAGAGCAGCATGATATAAGGGGTGAGACCCTGATTACAGTGATATCTCACGCTTTTTGCTGCTTACTGCTATTTTGATAAAATCAGTGTTTTATCTGCTGCAGCTCTAGTAGTTCTCTGAATGCTGAGCTTTCTATAACCCCCACCCACACCACTGATTGGCAGCTTTCCTCCAGTCAGTGGTGGGGATGGGGTTATACAGAGCACATAAATACCGAGGACTACCTAGCAGCAGGCTTACTAGTCCTCTAGTGATAATCTCCTGCTGATAAAACTGTGATTTTATAAAAACTACAGCAAGCAGCCCAGTAAATGACACATCGCTGGAATCAGGGTCTCTGCCCATACATTATGTTGCTGTCAGATTAGATAACAAAAACCTCGTGACAGATTCACTTTAAGGGGATTATCCTATTTCAGACAACCCCTATTCCAACACAGCATTTTTTTTTTAAAGAAACAAACCGTGCTTCAAGCCACATATCCAAGCCCTTTCCACTTTCTGCCAACGAAAACTCAAAAACATCTCCCGATCCGCACATTCCTCAACCACGAATCTGCAAAAACACTAGTGCACGCCCTCATCATCTCCCGCCTCGACTACTGCAACCTCCTGCTCTGTGGCCTCCCTTCCAACACTCTTGCACCCCTCCAATCTATCCTAAACTCGGCTACCTCACTAATCCACCTGCCCCCCCGCTGTTCCCCGGCCTCTCCTCTCTGTCAATCCCTGCACTGGCTCCCATGTACCCAGAGACTCCAGTTCAAAACCCTAACCATGGCATACAAAGCCATTCACAACCTGTCTCCCCCATATATCTGTGTTTCAATGTTTTTTATTGAAATTTTTTTTTATAAACCTTCATACATCTCTGACCTAGTCTCCCAGTACTTACCTGCACACAGCCTCCGATCCTCACAAGATCTCCTTCTCTACTCCCCCCTCTTATTTCCTCTGCCCACAATTGCATACAAGATTTCTCCTGTGCTTCCCCCCTACTCTGGAACTCTCTACCCCAACATGTCAGACTCTCGCCTACCGTGGAAACCATCAAAAGGAACCTGAAGACCCACATCTTCCGACAAGCCTACAACCTGCAGTAACCACCGCTCCACCACACCGCTGCATGACTAGCTCTACCCTCACCTGCTGTACCCTCACCTATCCCTGGTAGAATGTGAGCCCTCGCGGGGAGGCCCTCTCTCCCTCTGTACCAGTTTGCCGTTGCGTTTTTGTTCAAGATTATTGTACTTGTTGTCTGTTATGTATATCCCCTTTTTCACATGTTAAGCTCCATGGAATAAATGGCGCTATAATAATAAATAGTAATAATAATAATGCTTTGGTGTCAGTCATTGTCTGCAGCGCTGACGTGACGGTGAAAGCACTGCAGTCAGTCAGTAAGCTCTGAAGGTCTGCCCTAGTTAACGGCACGAGCCGCTGAGCGTAGCTACAGGCTGCAGAGCTGTAGATGTGTTGTCAGCGCTGCAGACAATAACAGACAGCGGGAGCAGCAGGAGAAACTTTGCGCTGGACCTGGGGAGGATGAATAGAGAACAGACGGTTTTTGTAATTTCTTTAAACAAACTGCAGCCAGGAACAGCGGTTTTGTGAAACAAGAAAGTCCCTTTAAAGGTTGTTTCACAGAGTAAATAAGATCATTTTAGTATTAAATCATTAAAAAGCTACAAACATGCCACAGTTAATGTGACCATTATCTGGGCTTTGTTATAAATATTTCAGAATAAGCTGCAGCATGCTGTACAGATCTGACTAATGTGTCCAGGGCCTGATGAGCACAGCCACCACGGCATGGACCCCGGCTAATCCCATCCATGTGAACACAGGCAGAAGGACTTTACTGGCCACTCCTTGGAGCTTACCCAATGCTGCTTTATCATGGCTCATAATCAAGGGGTCACAGATCAACCTTATAAAGCCCGCCACACACATTAGATGGCTCTTGGATGAAAGACGGCCCGCGCTTAACAGTTGTCTGGCAGCCATCTCTCCCATACACTCCTGTGTTCTCTATGAGAGTCACCACCAGACATGTCTACTGGCACCTTATCTCCAGAACATAATGATCAGCCAAATTAAATGATCAGTTATGCTGGATCATTAACTCCCCCAAAAAATTGTCCGGGACCCCATACATATTAGACTGTCAGACAGAGCCGTCAATACGTTATATATACACGATATATCCAACTCTTCCGCAGCCTCTGATGAGAACAGTGTAGTTACTTTCCTCCGGCTGCAGCCGCTCCTCTTTCAGCATCTGTTCCTGGAAGAGGTCCAGGGCTTCGTCCAGCTGCACACAAGAGGGACATGTCTTCAGAGGAGAGCAATAGAAGTGCTAGAAGCAGAGCAGGATATACAAGCAACCAGGACCCAGCACTTCACACTTATGTCCTTACTCACCTCCTCCCTCTTTACCCTACTAAATAAACAGATGAGACCCCAAGACAACTCTGACACATACAGACAGGTGTATGATTTTTTAGGTGCATTTTCTAATGTTAAAATTTATAGAAAAAGTAAAGAAAGAAAAAAAAATAAGTAAATCACGAAACTTAGAACATGCTGTGATTAGCAACAAAAGAAAAAACGTAAAAATGCACAGATGCAACAAAAGAAGCAAAAAGACAAAATAATGCAAAATAATGCAAACATAAAAAAATAAATAAATAATCCAAGCAAAAAAAAACCAGTCGCAATTTCTTAAAAACACTTGTGAATATTTTTCTTTATTGCTCTTGGACATGATTTCCATAATCGTAGCAGAGCCGGGCTGTGTTGTGAAGACTGCAATAGTTTTGCTGTGATTACAGACATTGCTTGAAAAAAGGAGAACAACACGGCACAAGGGCGACTTATGCAAATGCTATAACAGTCATGGCTATGATCCTAAAAAATAATGCTTCTCATCAATGGCTATCTCCTCCGTCCGGACACTTACCAGGCTTCACTGTGTTTCTTAGGTGCTAGTGGTGATGTGGCACCCCAGGGGTCTGGTTACCACAGTAATAGAGATATTATGTCTGAGAGCAAGTGGGAGGTTTCTCTGGCCAGGAGCCCTAAGCATGCAACACGGTCCGCCCAGACCTGGGAGGGGAGGAATCTGCCCTTATAAACTGGGTCTGGGGCGGGATTAGTGAGTGAAGCTAGAGACAGAGCCTGCAGAACAAGCAGAGCAGTCAGAGCCTGGAGAGGGAAAGTGAGAACAGGAGCTCTGTAGGAGCAGCAGCTGAAGGCCAGGGGCTGTGAGCAGATATAGCTCGCCCTGGCTGAAGTTACTAAAACCGGACACAGGAGTCCGAGGCTGTGGGGACTGATATATACCCAGCAGCAGAAACCAACCGGCAGGGGATTCCAGGTCCTCTGGCCATAGAAGCCCGGAGGCTCAGTCACAAAGAAGGGACCAGCGCCGCCATCCAGGAGCGGAGGCTAACAGAAGGCCCCAAGTCACCAGCCATACGGGTGAGCACCACACGGTATACTCAGGGACGTGGGCTACTTGTAACCGCTGACATCAAGGTAGCCAGGAAGAGTGCAGATAAACGGGGAGGCCTACAACTCCACCTGGCCAGGGGAACTCCTGCTTGCTCGCAGACTGACCAGGCCCCTTATACTAGCCAGTACTCCCAGGAGGGTCTGCCTTGTACCATCAGTAAAGACCCTGAACTGCACCTCACGTCTCTGTGATTCCTTGCCGCACCAGCACCATTAGCACTGGGACCCTCACATCATCACTCCCATCATCTCTCACATTAGCTGCCCTGAGGCAATACTTCTCCTGTGGGGAGTTATCCCATACTCGGCTGCGCAAACAACATCAGCCTCAGCGGTCGGCAGCGCAGCGGCGGTCCCCACTGACCGCAATCCACGGGTGGCGTAGTCGGACATTTGTATACATTAAGACTGCCACTGGTTTGACCACCCTGGGCACGGACCGGGTCACCGCCACACGGAGACTACAACCCCCAGTATTCTACAATAGGCCCGGTTCCGGGTTCCCCTACACAACACAGGCCCAGGGGGCGCGTCAGTGACGCTACCATCATACCGTTAAGGTTACGATCAGCAAATACAATCATTTAGGACAATGTAATTGCATAATATTTGCCACAATAGGAAATTATATGAGGATATATTATAGAAGGACATATATTATCTGGTATGCTTCATTGTAAACTAGCATTGTGATGTGCGATCCCTCCCCTGCGGATCCCCAGTAGAATAACAATATAGACATTCTTACCTTGCCCTCCTTTATTTTAGCCTTACACTGGAGGAAGTACCAGTACGGAGTGTTTCTTCTTCCCCTGTACCTATTATGAGCGGGTTGTGTGCCCCAGTAATGTCCTCACCCTCTTCATATCTCAAGTCCTGGACCTCTGGAGACGATTTCTTAAACACAGTTCTTGAGGAGTGTGTCTTGGACAATGTCCCAAAGTTGTCCTCCTCTGGTACCGGTGAATTATGACCAGCACCGGCATGGTGGGAGATAATCCTGAATCGCAGTACTCTCTGCTGGGATCACAGCCGATGCGTTGCTGGAGTCCGGTAAGGAGTCAGACAAATCTGTCTGCACATGGGTTGTACTGTTATTAACCATCCTGATGCCAGGGAGTAAGATGGCAACTTAGCGAGGATCTGCAGCATGCCCATGGTAGATGGCGAGCAATGGTCTTCAGGCAGCTGAAACAATTCACAAAAATAAAAATACATCAGCTCTAAAGAGCACGGCTGCTCCGTGGTCAGTAATGTCGCCTTACTGCA